>NC_092633.1:41393622-41642395 GCF_039555335.1 Amphiura filiformis | reverse complement strand
ATGATAGAGTGTTGCGTGTATTCACATTTATTTGAAAGAGCGTTAAAATAACAGCAGTTAGTAGCAGTTTCGCCTGTCACACTTCATGGCATGATCGGCCCTCATTAATGGGTGATGCTGGGACTTTGGCTGTTTGTGGTTATTCTGTATCTCTTTAGTTTATGGCGGGAACTATGGCGTATGCAGGTGCTAATGCACCCATATGTCTGCCTTAAATCAGCCTATTTTAGGGCATTCTGTGGCTATTCTTGACACTGTGCATTTGCTCTGCTTGTTGATGTGTGTTGATAAGCGTCACCATTTGTCATCAAACCCTAATGGATCACCATGCCATTCCAATGGGAAGCATGTTGCACCTGGTCCATTTTTCTGTTTTTCACTTTAAAGCAATGCATGATTTGCAGAAAGAATAGATTACTATTTAAATGTTAATTTTCACTGCTGACATTTTCCCTTTTAATTTTGTGCCAAACAAAATGAGGTAAAAGGAAGAAAATTGCAATTTCATTCCAGAGCCCACAATGCGTGTATTAGCTCGCCGATTGTATTACATGCATTATTGCACTGAATGTCATGCAGCTGGGACGTACATTATAAGACGTACGACGAATAGAGATATGCACAAAATATATATGCCACTGATTACACATGAGCTGCATTCACAAGAGCGTGTTAGCAAGCACTTGTTTGGTGAACTCTGAATAAAACCGAGACCTTTGGATATAATATAAAAACTGAAATTTGACTGTAATTAAACCACTTCAGGCTTGGTCTTTAATGAGTGTTTTGGTACACCACTGGGCATTACAATCATGCACTCAAGAAAAATTGAAGGCGTCGCTGTGGAGCAAATCACTTTAAACAGATAATTAAATGTACACAGATAAAAGCACGGCTGAGTCCACATGTCTTCTTATATGCAGCGGCACCATATTTGCAAAAAAACATTTTTATTTCATCTTTCATATCACATATAATCATATTTAAACTTAAAAAATATTGGCTATATAAACATTTCTGTCAATGTTTGCAAAAATTACACAATATGAATACACTTTATGTGACGTAAACAGTAGCATTTGAAAATATAACACTTACACAAGCACATAGAGTTACTATTTTGTTCTAAATAGGTTACAATCTGATACATGCCGTCGTCTGCTTCACAAACTATCAAAAGGCTGCTTTGTGTGATTTTTGTTATTATTGCTGTATTTCATGTTATTTTATATTTCATCATGCTTCTTTCTTATGAATGATGAGATTTTCATACACTCTTAGATAGCGAGAACCAATCAGAGCAAGCGTTAGAAAAATCCAAACCATGCATTGATTGTGTCTAATTGCACTCCAGCGTACTACGCCAAGAGTGTTTCAGCGCTGTCGCGTCAGCGTAGGATTGATTCATTTTTGGGCGGGTTGATACATTTATATTTAGTTCTATTTTCCAATATTTTTAGTGATAATTTTGTTATAAAAAGAGTAAAAAATCACGTGTTTTTTCTTCTCGTGTATGAAATAGGTTAATGAACTTCAGTTATTACTTATTGCTCGAGAAATTAGACAAAATAATGCACTTAGCTGATGTTGATCGTCTAATGCACTCCCCCTTCGGGCTCGTGCATTAGACGCATCAACATCAGCGCATGCGGCATTATTTTGTCTAATTTCTCTCCCAACAAGTAATGGCGTTCATTAACCTATAGTAATATCTATATTGATAATACCTCAAACTTAATATATATAAAGTTTATTTGACAGAATTAATATGCGGATTAATTGGACAGAGTATCTCATCACAATTAAATGACAAAGATAAAAAAATCACACCAGGCAGCCTTTTGAGATATAACAGTATGAAAAGCAAACAACGATGAAAGCAACCCTATTTACTTGGAACATTTTGACTTTACTGTATGCAATGCATCTGTAATTACCATTTTATGCCGATAGCTTGCTTGAGTAATCTGTATTAGCCATTTCTGCCAAATCACTTATCGGGCTAGTTCATTTAAAGTCCATGCTCCACCAGTGGAAGATTTTGGAAATATCTTCCACAAGGAGAATATGAGTTTCAAATGGAATAGCGCATTCACCAACTCTATTTGAAACTCACCCTCCCTCTGTGGAACAATCAGTTTGAATATTTCTCAGAGAGTGTATGATATTCAAATGGAGCTGCCTAATGTGTTCATTCCATTTGAAATTCATACTCTCCCTCTGAAAGGTATTTCCTACATCTTCCACAGGGTTAGTGTGTATTTTTTTTTATGGAACAGCCCATTGAAGCTGATATAAAAATTGACCATGAATCTTACGCTTGATTCATTACAAAATAAAATACTATTACATCAACCGTAATATGTGATGCGATCAAGCAAAATCAGTTGTAACTCGGAAATATTGATTTTGAGATATAGCCAAATAAAGGAAATATTTCTTTTGTTTACTTTTGTTTTGGAAACTCTTTTATTGCTCATATATTTGGAACTGGTTGTTCAATTTTAATGGGGTTTTTAGCAAAATGCAGCTTTGTAAATGATTTCTCCTATCTTATAAGAAACTGAAAATTTAATATTTCCGAGTTCCGACTGATTTTGTTTGATCGCACCACATATATACCCATAATGACTACATTGGACTATTCCAGATCCATACAGCCTCTATGCATCGGTGACTCCATCTATCCCCCTGTGTGGAAGATTAAGGTCATGTCTTCCATAGTAGGTGTATGAGACAGCCCATTAAGTCTTAGGTTTGTATGCACAAAACAAGTTGAATTAACAACATCCAAAAATACAATAGAATAAAGTATATAAATTCCAAAATGTTTTGTGCATACAGACCTTACTAGTTACTGAAGCTATAGTATAAGTGGGTTCTTAATTGAGTTCTTATATGTTGGTACAATGAGCATGGAGCAAGTGGTTAAAATGGGTGGTAAGAATGTGACTTCAAGATAGGGTATACCCAAAGATGGTACTGTGAATATATTCAAGAAACCTCTTATTATCAAAACCACAATAATAGTCTAAGAAAGAATATCTGTCTTGTAAAGCCTTCCTATAGAGGTTAGGAAATCACTTCTTTTATAATCTCTGACTGAGTGACTAACCAGGGATGTAACTGGCTAACAGATATGAACATCAAGTACTTGCATGTGACATTAAATATCTTCAGGATATCTTGTCCAGGGAATAGGCTTTGGGGATAACATCCTTCATGAAATATCATAATCTAATTCCAGAAATGTAAAAAAATATATTCCAGGTTGAACTGGTTTCCTGGTTTAGACCTGGTCTAACTATGGAGGTTAGACTTCAGGAGCCATCTCTTTCAGCTTTTCTTTTCCTCTTTTACTCCTAGCAAAGTCCAAAAATTAAACTGAACCAAGCTACATGTATTTGCCCTTAACAAGATCTATAATAATATAGAATAAGGTATGTAAATATCAAAGAGTTCCTTCTCCGTAGGACTAATCTCTATAAAAATGGTATATGTTTACACACACACAAAAAATAATAATACTTGTATATGTCAATATTAAACATGTCTTCATAATACATATATGTAAAAAGTTCCCATTTTCAGAGTCTTAGTTTAGCAGCAATGTAGCTTGCAACACCATCACAGCATCATCATTCTACGTAGTGTTTACAATCCTCCGTTCACATGACCACCCATCAAGTGGTCAAGTGTCAGCAGATCATCGTAAATGGCGGGCAGGTTGTATCTGTGACAGGAGGATTGTACACACTTGGCTGACTGAAGATGCCATGATGGTGTTGCAAGCTATATCGCTGCTAAACCAACACTCAGTAAAAGGTAACTTTTTAAACAAATATCAAAATGACAGAGACCAATATCAGCTGTTGGATTTTGAGTGTAACTCACAGACAAAGAAAAATCCGGCCATTTTCATAATTCCTGTAATCCATTGTAATTCCATTCATGGTAAGCCACTGATGCATGTACATAGTAAGAACATGATTCATACTGCTGTCAACAATTCTGACACTACTTTTCAGGTACTAGTGTTTTAGAAGTCAGCATATTGGTTAAATGTATGTTTGACCAGTGTGGGTACAATTCTTTTGTTGCAATGAATGCATGTGTTCAACACAATTACAAAGAATATCAATGCTTCACACAAGGTTTTCAATATGTTATCAAAGTTTTCATTCATGAATATAACTTCAGGCTATTGGGCTATTCCAAAGTCCATACTACCCATGTGGAAGATTTAGCTTAAGTCTGCCACAAAGGGAGTATGAGTTTTGAATAGAACAGACAGTTGGGTAACTTTTGTTTGAAATGGGTCCAGGGGTCTGGCAGTGAAAAGTGGACCAGCCAAGTTTGCACACTAAGGGATGCTAACAGGGTGCTAACCCGTGTGCTAACAGTGCGCCCGTTAGCACCCCGACTACGCATACAGTACGCGTTCACCGTGTCAATGACCGTGAGCTTGATGACGACTCCTGTATAGACTGATTCCAAGTCTTACATAGCAGGCCATGTTATGATTGTAATTTAGAGCAATTTTTCTGTATTTTCTTTCTATTTATGGATGGACCTTTGTTAGCTTATGTATTTAATAAAGTTAAGTTCATATTGATTGTACATGCGCTATAAACAGGACTAAAAACAAATTTCTCAAATAAAGTACCTTTTCAACATTTGAAAAAATATGCATATAGCATAGAAAAAATATGTACATGCACGGTAGATCGCGGCAGTGTTCCAGGCCTACCTGATGACAGGGTTATCCTAATCTTATTTATATCCTGGTGGGCCTCTTACAAATCCAACAAGGATGAATGTTGACAGGATTTATTGAAGTTTTGTAAATCTGAATGGAGACTCAAAAGTGTTGATCATGTCTCACCTAAGCTGCTAAGCACATTCAATGGAATTACAAACAAGAAAAACAAAAACGAAAACACCTGAAATGGCCTCATTGAATAGCAAATGTTGAATACAGTTTTTTTGTATAATTGCATCTTCTGCATGAACATGTAGGTTTACATAGAAAAGCTGATGCAGTTGTTGGTTAGGCACCTCAATTTCTACATCCATTTACAGATCCTAATAGTTTTAGACCTAAGCCCAAATTTTATGGGTCAAATGCCAAAATCATCAAGACTTAAATGATACGCTGTACTAGGGTTGTAGCTACAGTGGGCGGTGCCGTCCAGCACTCGCCCTCCACAAAACAGTGATTTTAGTATTGCCGCCCAACACTCAATTTCCCAAAACAGGTATGCCAGAAACAGGTTTTTAGCAATAAATTATCAACACACCTGTGATAAAATCATAGGTAAAGTTCTGAATTTTCAAAAGTTCAAGAGTACTACTGGATGGTTATTGGTTTTGGAAATGCCCCATTTACTACTTAATTACCCTGTGCTGCACCCTGATACCTCACAAAGCATTTACAAGTCTGCGGCATCCTGGATTATATAGTAGATGACACTTCCTCTAAAATCTCTACACAAATGCACAGGGTGTGAGTTGTCTGAGACTAGTATACCTTAGGTACACTAGTCTCAGGAGTTGTTAATAATGTTTATCCATAAAAGGCATATAGATAGTTCCTACTACATAGCTGAGTTATCCTCATTGATATAAATCCATTACACATTGCTCAAAGTCATGTAAAAAAGCCTACAAGAAATAGTGACATAAAATACATTTTTGTCCCATAGTGACATCCCCATGCTGACTGACTCAATGTAAGGTTGGTGTTTAACCACATGAGTACTACCTGCTGAGTGCTGATTGGTTACATGAAGACTATTATGACTTACTGAGCCAATACGAAGTATGGTAAGAATGGCAGTTAGAGCTGAAGAGGCTTAACCATAGAAATGAGTACTACCTGCTGATTGGTTACAATAAGACTATTATGATTTATTGAGCCAATCAGCAACATGGTAAGAATGGTGGTGGGACTGGAGAGGGTTAATTCTATGAGATGAGTACTATCTGGTGATTGGTAATACAAGAAAACTAAATATTATGATTTACTGAGCCAATCAGCAACATGGTAAGAGTGGTGGTAGGACTGAAGAGGATTGAGCTTAAATATTTAGAAGCTGCATTATAATTGGTCACTTACGATGAATATATCTTGTAACAAACCAATCAGAAATGCTGTTAGAAAGGTTGATCTCAAGGCCGGGGTTAATGTGAGGTACCAAGATTTATCTTTTCGATATATCCCATAAGTCTTTGCATATGAACCCATATATCGTCATTTGACGTCGTGTTGATGTGCGCATCGTTAGCGAACATCATTACTGCATATTTCCAAAGTAAGTCTTGAAGTGCTCAGTAATGATGTGCCCATCTTACCCATCTTATTCTCCTCATATAAGCCTGCCTGCCCTCAATGTTGATCACTTTATACATAGAATTTGTATAAACCTAAATTTACCCTACATTCAATATATGATCTAAAATACATGCAAACATTTGGTCGTTTGTAATTTTTCCAGTACTTTTGAGTCCCATCATACAAGATTATACACTCTTTTACAATGTTAAATACATAAACAATATAATTGTAAATATTACAGTGTACTGGTGGGTTACATGCTATTCCAATAAACAGTCTTTAAGTAAATATATATAATAACAATGCAATGTTTTTGGTGAGTATATGCTTGTTGCAGCATACTGGAGGCAAGTAAGAATATAAGTTATATCTACAATTAGATAAAATACCAACATAATAAGAAATAATTGTTATACATGTACAAGTACAGCTCATCTAATACCCCACTTCTGTAATCATATGTGGTATGATCAAGCAAAATCAGTCCGAAGTTGGACATATTCAATTTCTTATAGTTTCTTATAGGATTGTAAACAGCAATTTGCAAAGCTACATTGTGCAGAATATCCCATTGAATTTGGACAACTCGTTCAAAAGATATGAGGTAACATGATTGACAACCTCATCCCCCACTTTACCTCATCAAAATGCTGATTTTGGTATCAGCTGAAAGCTCATATTTTTCTCATAAACATATTGAAATTGGGTGTTCCAATTCGGTATATTTCCGAAGATATCATCAAAAAACTGTCGAAAAGTCTCAAATGTGGTATACCACATTTGAGACTAATTAGGCAGTTTTTTGTATGATATCTTTGGAAATACACTGAGTTGGAACTTCTAATTTCAATATGTTTATGAGAAAAATAGGGCCTTTCACTTGAAATCAATATATTACATGATCATGATTATTATCATTAATAAAAACCAGTAGCGTAGCCAGCGGGGACTACCAATATCACGCTGTATAAATGTCACATTTACAAACAACATTTACATGTTCTTTTTGCATGAGTGCTTGAAAGGGATGACATTTTATGTTATATGTAAGTTTTAAAGAATTTGATTTTCTAAATATATCAGGTCACCTTCCTTTAAAGAGTTTCCAAAACAAAAGGAAATACTTTCTTTGTTCAACTATATCTCAAAATCAATATTTCAGACTTGCAACTGATTTTGCTTGATCACGTCACATATGCCTACAATTTAAGGGTTTAAGGAAATAATATTAAAGACCTGTCTGTAATAGCTGCCATATAAACAATCTCTGCATTGTACATATCTACAAATATAACATCAGGCAGCTCTTGCAGATGAGGTGCCCCAAATCCTCCATATTTATACTTTGATCAGCACCAAAGAGCGCAGGGTTGCCAAATCCGCAATTTGGTAGCCCAATTCTCACTATTCACAATAAGGGCGCCATTAGCGGTTTGCGATGTAATCGTGATGTATCATGGGAAAAGGTCGACATCCAAGTCCGCATAATACTGAATATTACCATGCTATTACATAGGAACACGTGACAATATTTTTTAGTTTTGACATTTCATGATTTGAATAGAAATGTAAGCACCAGACAGTAAACTTTCAAATGATACCAAACTTATATCAATAACATCAATACTTTTCAAGATATGGATAATTTTGTAAATGATACCTTGACGTTTTTGCCAAATTGCAATTCTGAGTAATGGGCCAATTAGCTTCCTGCCTTACACAGTATTGAATAGGGATTGTCATAGTTCAACTACTGTTAATTATTGACTAAATAAAGATCTTTTTAATTCATACTTTCAAGGATTTGAAAGTCCACTTAGTTCCAGAGTCAAATACTATGAAATTAAGAATTCCAAAATTTGATTTTGGATTTGGTAATGTCATCTTTAAAGGCCAATAACTCAAAAACATGTCTGGTGACTTGTTCCAGAATTTGTTGGAGCTGGTCACACATATGATGAAAGTAATGAGGGGGTGGGATGAGTTTAACATAGATTCAAAATTATTCAATATTTCGGATATTGCTATCAACCACAATCATAAGGAGCTCACCTTCTTGTGACTGATCAAAGTATTTGGCAAAATGGCATTTTTTCTATCAATACTTTTGGCACCACTTATAAAACTGGCCATTTCGTTTGAGTTGGTCTTCTTTTGAGCACCCTGTACACAGGTCAACAAATGTGATGTGTTACAATGATAGGTACCTTACAGAATATGTTTTAAAAATACTTTAAAAAGAATAAATTAAGCTTAAAACCATACCAATTCCTTTAAAAATCTTAGTTCGTAAAAAATATTTTTTTCTTAGAAATATTCTTTTGACATAAGGTACCTTTGATGTAACATATCACAAATAGTCCTGTCAAAATGAGGTTACATGTTTAAAAATAAAAGTTAAAAATAAACAATACAATTATGTTCAAGGTATACAATAGTTAAGATGAATTCATAATACAATTGAATAGTATACAAATATTGAATTTTTATGAGTACAATGGTAGGAATATTTCACCAAATATTCTTACTCAAGAAAAATATTTTTCTCATTGAACAAATAAAAACATTCAATATTTGTTTGATATAACTCATAGGTTCTTTTCTTTCATTTAATTCAATAAATCACAGGGGAAACAAAATAAATTAAAAATATATCAACTATATTAATTTTGGAGGCAACACCGATGCCTACAGTTTGTCCACTCTGAAGTACAAAGTGATAACTCGCGCATATACAGCATGTAAACGTCTCAGGTCACCGCACACTGTATGCTCACATTTGTCAGCGTTGCCACATGGTAGCTTTATGTGAGTGCAAGGGAAAATTGTATATGCACAGATTCAATAGTCTTTTTGCAGCTGACACCAAAAGTAGCAAAAGTAATCACTAGTAATTGGACAATCAAATGACAAGAATCTTTGTATGAGTTATATAACTAAATATAATTGAGAACAATATATTGAGGTACATGATAGCCATGGCAAAGAGTGCAAGTTTGTAAATGAATACTTTTCACGTACATTTGCAAACAATCCCCCTTCCGCAGCAATGTGTAAATCCAGTTAACCACATGAGCACTACTAGCCAAATTATCAGCCTCTAAGAACGATTTCGATTGGTTATAAAGAGGGCTATATCATGTATTAAGCCAATCAGAGATATAGTAAGAATAGTCATTAGGACTGAAGAGTATTAAGCTTTTTATTGATCACTCAGATGATTATAGCATGTAATTAACTAATTAGAATACTGTTACAAAGGCAGTAGTACCAATGGGGTTAAAGAACATTTCTTTCACGTGTCACATATTATTTTGGACATGTAATTACAACAAATTCTGAAATTCAATTTTCAGATTCAGATTTTGAAGGCAATATGCAACACTTATCAGTGGGTGAATACAAGACTGCATCTGGCAAATGTCAATTCTTGTGTGCAGGGTGTAGCGTACAGACAGTCAAGTGCTCAATTTTTTTTTTTTTTTAAAATCTAGAAACACTACATAACAGCTCACAACATCAACCAGCTAATGAACATGATAAAGCAATCAACAAGGTCTCACAAATTCACTGGAAAAGAAGTGCTGAATGCAAGAGATGTTTGATACTTGTTTGTTCAAAGACAAAGACTATTTGTCTAAGTAGCCATAAAGATGTTTTTTAGAAAGGAATAATGGAGGATGAAGGTCAGGGGTTCTCGGTCATATTTGCTTGAGGGCCACGGAGGGCCAAACTCAAGTCAAAGATCTGTGTTTGTGAGCCTTGTTTTGTTAAATGTACATTTCTGAGCTGTTCAAGGTGGACAAGATCTGACCTGTGGGCAGCCTATGGAGAATCCCTAATGTATGGAATAGTTGCCTGACCTGCCTCTCACTACACCTCTCCCAGGTTGAATCCCTGTATACTTTGTTCAGCTCATTATAGACCCTATCAAATAAACCAAACAGAGCAGTATAACCACAGACTAATACAGACTATTTTCCAACAGTCAAAGTCCCCATGCATTGTATGCTGTGAATTCTCGCATATTCATGAGGGCCGATCGTGCGGGTCTACCAATCACGCTTAGCGTTATGCGCGCATTCGCGATATCGTGTTAGAGCATTGTGTGTCTTCGCGTTTACGCGTAAGATTGTAAAAGTATGCGGTACGTACATAGTGGTTTTGTTTGTCGCACTGCCAGGAATGATCGGCCCTCATTATAGCGTGATGCTGAGACATTGTTTGGTTTATCTCTTTAGTCCATGGGTATACAATTGAAATGGCAGCCATGTTGTTGGACAGAGGGACAGGTCTTTATTTTGATAGTTAGTTTTTGTGAGTGAAGAAATGAACTAAATCCCATCTCTACAGCAAGTGAAGAATGTGTCCAAATACACTTTCAGCAGCAAATGATGATTGGTTGTTCAAAGATTGACTATAATTAAGTATGGCCTGGGCTAGATCTCCAACTTTCCAGTCTCGAATCTTCACTGTCTCAGCAACTTCTGCCAACTAAATAATAAAAAAAAAATACAAATACCATGAAACTGAGGATACATCAGCAAACTTTGCAAACTGACAATCTTCACTTGCACTGGGCTACTCCAGTTGAAATCTACATTACCCCTTTTTTGGAAATATCTTCCATATGGCCAGGGTTAATCATTTTGAAACCTATAGTCCCCTGTATTATGGCTTCATTTATATATCTTCCACAACTGGAGTGAGTATTTCAAATGGAAGTTACAATATTGTCTATTGTATTCAAACTCCTACTCCCTCTGTGAGAGACTGAAGCTAAATATTCCACAGGGGATTTTAATCATACTCCCTCTGTGAGAGACTGAAGCTAAATATTCCACAGGGGATTTTAATCATACTCCCTCTGTGAGAGACTGAAGCTAAATATTCCACAGGGGATTTTAATCATACTCCCTCTGTGAGAGACTGTAGCTAAATATTCCACAGGGGATTATAATCATACTCCCTCTGTGAGAGACTGAAGCTAAATATTCCACAGGGGATTTTAATCATACTCCCTCTGTGAGAGACTGAAGCTAAATATTCCACAGGGGATTTTAATCATACTCCTCTGTGAGAGACTGAAGCTAAATATTCCACAGGGGATTTTAATCATACTCCCTCTGTGAGAGACTGAAGCTAAATATGACACAGGGGATTTTAATCATACTCCCTCTGTGAGAGACTGAAGCTAAATATTCCACAGGGGATTTTAATCATACTCCCTCTGTGAGAGACTGAAGCTAAATATTCCACAGGGGATTTTAATCATACTCCCTCTGTGAGAGACTGAAGCTAAATATTCCACAGGGGATTTTAATCATACTCCCTCTGTGAGAGACTGAAGCTAAATATTCCACAGGGATTTTAATCATACTCCCTCTGTGAGAGACTGAAGCTAAATATTCCACAGGGGATTTTAATCATACTCCCTCTGTGAGAGACTGAAGCTAAATATTCCACAGGGGATTTTAATCATACTCCCTCTGTGAGAGACTGAAGCTAAATATTCCACAGGGGATTTTAATCATACTCCTCTGTGAGAGACTGAAGCTAAATATTCCACAGGGGATTTTAATCATACTCCCTCTGTGAGAGACTGAAGCTAAATATTCCACAGGGGATTTTAATCATACTCCCTCTGTGAGAGACTGAAGCTAAATATTCCACAGGGGATTTTAATCATACTCCCTCTGTGAGAGACTGAAGCTAAATATTCCACAGGGATTTTAATCATACTCCCTCTGTGAGAGACTGAAGCTAAATATTCCACAGGGATTTTAATCATACTCCCTCTGTGAGAGACTGAAGCTAAATATTCCACAGGGGATTTTAATCATACTCCCTCTGTGAGAGACTGAAGCTAAATATTCCACAGGGGATTTTAATCATACTCCCTCTGTGAGAGACTGAAGCTAAATATTCCACAGGGATTTTAATCATACTCCTCTGTGAGAGACTGAAGCTAAATATTCCACAGGGGATTTTAATCATACTCCCTCTGTGAGAGACTGAAGCTAAATATTCCACAGGGGATTTTAATCATACTCCCTCTGTGAGAGACTGAAGCTAAATATTCCACAGGGATTTTAATCATACTCCCTCTGTGAGAGACTGAAGCTAAATATTCCACAGGGATTTTAATCATACTCCCTCTGTGAGAGACTGAAGCTAAATATTCCACAGGGATTTTAAATGGAATGACCAAATCAGCTCTACTTTCTTCAGACAAGAAAACTGTGATCTTAACTTTTCAGTCCAATGTTGGATATTTTAGTTGTAATCACTAATAGTTTGTTCTTACATTTCTTTTGAAATACAAAACTGGAAAAGTTGAGCACATCTTATCTAACAACTTTGTGTTTTCATTAATTTATGTTATTTTGTGTGTATTATTTCAATTTAACATTATATAAATACTTCATGGTTAGAGGAGAAATAGGTCAAACTACTTTTCCCAAGATACTGGCTATGGGCCTCGTAGCCAAAGGATAATAGTTTGACTTATTAGATAGACACAACCCATGTAATATTTGTTTTATTATAACTCTTACATATTTATGAGCTCATGATGCCAATTATTCATTTATCTTAATCCAAGTAAATACATGGTAACTTACCATTCTTAATTGATACAACATTCCAAAATCAAGTTCTGTATCAAAGACAGAATTAAAAAGTCTAGTTTGTGTCTGACGTTGTATGTCAATCAAATTCGGACAGAGTTTGTTTACAAGTGACGGATGATGAGTTGCTGAATGCTCCGGTTAAACAGGGCACCTTAAGGTTAATTTTGCACCTTCAAATATACAAACTATCTCAAAAGTAAGGTCTTCACATGGAAACTTTCTTTCCTGAAGGCACCATGTCAACAATGCCTAGAAAAGTTGCTTTTTGCCTTGTAAAAGTACGTAATTTCTCGCCATTTTCTGCGATTACCTTTCTCCAATCGGCACCAGATGAATTGACCCTCCTTTTACGCAGGCTTTTACACACTATTAACCAGGGTCATACAGAATTTGATTGACAGAATACTATTGCAAAATGTAGTAAACTGTTGAACTGTGAAAATATTGGGTTAAATAGAGGTCTGACATGCAATTTATTTCTGGCCCCAAACTTTGATGCTGGGATTGAGATTGTAGGGAAGTACTCAGTACTTGAATATATTAACTGGTGAACAGTCTATTTGCGTAGACCGGCTAGTAGCTGATTCTATTTTTGTTGTATCATATGTGATTGATCAATCAAATGGCACCATTAGCTTATGAATATGTAAGAGGTGTAATGGGCTATTCCATTTAAAATCCACACTATCCCATAGACGGAGTATGTTTTTCAAATGTAATTGGTCAGGGTTAATGATTTTGAAACCCATACTCCCCCCTGTGTTATGGCTTCACCCATATCTTACACAACCAGAGTGAGTATTTCAAACGGAAGCTACCCAATTGTCTATTGTATTCATAACTCATACTCCCGCTGTGGAAGACTTTAGTTAAATCTTGCAGGGGTAGTGTGGAATTTGAATGGAATGACCCAATATTACTTGCCTGCATGACTTTTATTCCCAAATGTATAGTAATACATAGCTGGACACCCTGCTTCCGATGCTGCCAACCATTGAATCAATGACTTGAGTTGTGGGTCACCACCAAAAGCACCGCATCCCCAGTTTCCTGTTGCTACGGGCTTCACTCGGTGGCAGCCATGTTGGTTGCTATGGTCTAATGTTGCACCTGTGATATGGTGTGAAAAGATATATTTGAATACTGCATGTGCTATGCAATTATTAGTAATGAATTATAACATGAGATGTATGCAAATATGAATCAAATTCAGCACAATTTTTACAATTAATATTTTGACACCGTTTGTCATTGTAAAACAACATTTGAACAGTTTTCGTATAGGACAATTATTTAGCAGCATGGATACTGATATTGGACTCTGTCATTCTTGACATTTGCTTAAAAAGTTACCTTTTTCAGAGTCTTGGTTAGCAGCGACGTAGCTTGCGACCCATCCGGCGTCTTCATTCAGCGTAGTGTTTACAATCCTCCGGTCACATGACCACCCGATGGGTGGTCAAGTGTCAGCAGATCATTGTAGATGGCGGGCAGGTCGTATCCGCGTCCCTGTTGAGTGTAGGTTTTAGTGTCTTTATCTCGATGGCTTCCCTGATCTTTCTGTTCCAGAACCGATCCTCCCTGCCGATGACTTCCACGTCGTCCATGCTGATGTCATGTTTATGATCAGCTTTGTGGTCACCGACTGCTGTTCGGGGGGTGGTGGTTCTAGTATGTTCTTTGAACCGGGTGCCAAGATTTCTACTTGTCTCTACTTGTTTAGTACACCCGAAGGACAAGACCCCTAACACCAACAAATGTGGTGTAATTTACAGAATCAGCTGCCCCGAATGTGAGAACACTTATGTTGGCGAGACAAGTAGAAATCTTGGCACCGGTTCAAAGAACATACTAGAACCACCACCCCGAACAGCAGTCGGTGACCACAAAGCTGATCATAAACATGACATCAGCATGGACGACGGGAAGTCATCGGCAGGGAGGATCGGTTCTGGAACAGAAAGATCAGGAAGCCATCGAGATAAAGACACTAAAACCTACACTCAACAGGGACGCCGGATACGACCTGCCCGCCATCTACAATGATCTGTTGACACTTGACCACCCATCGGGTGGTCATGTGACCGGAGGATTGTAAACACTACGCTGAATGAAGACGCCGTGATGGTGTCGCAAGCTACGTCGCTGCTAACCAAGACTCTGAAAAAGGTAACTTTTTAAGCAAAAGACAATTATTTAATTTGTGTACATCGTGGAACATTCAACTACGCTGTGACTAATCATGCTAATACACGAGCGTACAACGCTACTCTACACCTCCATATGTGCTACGCACAGCCATGCAAAAGAGTATGTTCCATGATGTACACAAATTAAATAAATTTTCTATAGGATCTCAAATTCATGAGATCGATGCTTCAACAGTAAGAATTCACAAATCATGAACAAGACTTCTATATGTAGGTCTATCGCACAGGTCAGGACATGACACGCTGGCTCAATCCTGATATGTATGGATAAGGTGCAATACATTGGACATGTTTTAGGTAATCTTTCCACAACACACCTCTCCATAACAAATTTGAAAGGCAATTAACAATGGTTAACAGACTCATATTTTCTGATCTAAAGAAATGCACTTTTTAAAATTTTGTGAAGTTCTAAAAGGCATTTCAAACCATCCATATATGACAACATGAAATATAAAAGTTTTCTTGTAAACTCACCTTGAATACACTGGTCTCCGTCACAGACTGTACCTAGAGAATCCTTCACCACACTAGATGCTGTGCCAGCAGCATAATGATGAAGACTAGCATACTGTCCTGTGTTTGTACCTCTGTCTACTGTACTAGTGTCTGACTGCACAGAGCTTACTTGCCATGGACTGTGCTGCTCCCGGTGGTACTGTTGCTGCCTGAGTTGTTCCTGGTATACCCTTAGAGCTGATTCAATAATTATATTGGACAAATTGGTTGCCATAGATATAAGATCTGCTTCACTCATCCCATGATCTGTTGATCTCTGGTTTGAATTCCTATATGTAGTAGTCCCTACAATATTTATACCAGGTAATGCTTCAGAATCTAAATCAGATTGTAAGGCTTCCGATTCGCTTGTACCCTGATCCGAAGAAAGCGCCCTTGACCATGGCCGACCATAAATATGGACAAAAGCATCGCATATGACTACTGTAGCTTGCCTATCTGCGTACAAATCAACTGGTCTGGTGTAATGATGGGAATCTGCTTCGGAGCTACTGCCTCTACCAGATATGCTACTTTTAGATAACTCTTCAGCAAAATCAGCCAGTTCTGATGTTCGTCGTTCCTGGTGCTTATCTTCATCTTCTATTCTACGCTGCATCTCTTCGGCGAAAAAGGCAAGACTTTCTTCGGTACGACTAGGCCTCTTTCCAAGGGGATCTATATTTGCTATTTTGAGAAGGTCCTCTGTGAAAGTATCAAGACTAGAACGCTTTGAGCCGGAGCTACAGGGTATGGAACTAGTGCGAGAGCTGCTTCGCGAGAACTCGTTGAGCTACTAGAAGTTGTTAAGCTTCCACCTAACACTCTCACTGACTCGGATAATGTACGAGCTACAACTTCCTCGGCACATTCACGGATCTGAATATCTTGAACTGATAGCGGAGCTGAGTCTGCTCCAGTGTTAGATGAATCGGCGCTTGAGATACTTGCACGCAATCTTTCGCTGCACATCTCCAATCGCGATGCTGAATCATCCAATCGTGGTGATGAACCAGTATCCGTGAAGATGGAGATGGCGGAGGAGTCCACGGCTGATCCTCCGATGGAATGGTGGGAACATTGACTTTTATAAAGCCATCTTTCTGAGGTTGATGCGCACCATGTGACGTGACGTTCACCCACATCAATACCTTTTCGCTGTAATGGTACAGCCCCATAGAGCTTAATATAAGCATCATCTATTATTTGTCTGGCCATACCGTCCACCGAAAATGTAGTTTTACTTGATTGTGATCCGCTAGTTGAATCCATGTCACTCTCAAATTCTACCTTGACAAAACTATCTGATTTCCATGACAACGAAGATATCACGCTGTAATCTTCTAAAGAATCACGGCTGCTGCGTGACTCGGTGCTGCGCTGAGTTGATGAGCTTTCATACCTGTGAAGGGAGTCCTCGCTAGTTGTAGTTGGAATTCTATCGCTTTTAGGAGTAGACTTTCTTGACCCTCGGCATTTGCAGACTTTACAATTCACTCTTTCTGGGCTTACCAATCTATCTATACCAATCACTTCCTCAAGTATCCCATGAGCCCAGTGTGTTGCCATGGTATCCAAGTCTACTTTAGTATCACCATTCTCCTCTGCTAAATCCACCCCATTTGTTGTGTGCTCACTCACACTTGGTAAGATCGAACCCCAGTCTTATCATCACACACAGCGTTGGTCATGATTTCAGGTACTATGTTATCAGCAATTTTTCCAGCAGCATTCTTATGCTCATGTTCATCTTCTTTCTTTGATTTGGTCTTTGCATCTTGTACTGCGACATTGGTAATGGCTTTACTCAGCGAGGTACTGTATGAGTCTAGTGCTGTGGGTGATGCATCACCTGAGTAAGAAATAACATGGGAATAAGAGAGTTAAATCAAAGTTGCTCACCTAAACAGCTTATGCATAACTCTAATGATATTAAGATTTAATGTACATCTGGGACGGACGAACCGACATGGCGACTGAAACCTTCAGTCTTCAACTGGGTTGTGATGCAAATGACCTTGAGTACTGGACACTTCCAGTATAGATGACAATCGGCGAGGAATGTCCTTTATGATCCTGTTCCAGCCGTGAGAGGGTTTGGCCCGACGCCTCCTCCACGGTTGAGGGAAGGTTGCACCGCCCTCACCCAGATGGCCTCTTTCACACCACGCTCAAACCAACGCTGCTCCCGATCTAAAATTTGGACATCCTTGGTGTCAAAATGGTGTCCGCTGGCTATCAGATGTAGAAAAACTGCTGAGTCGTTACAACTTGAGCTGGATCTGCGATGTTGTTGCATGCGATTATGAAAAGGTTGGGCGGTTTCTCCTATGTAGGAGTCCTGACAGTCTTGCTCTCTAGAACAGCGTACCTGTAGACCACTCCACTAATCCTTCCCTTGGGCTGTTTGCCCTTGGGATGTACTAAGGACTGGCGGATAGTATTTGTCGGCTTAAAAGTGAGTGGTGATCCTGTGGTCGCGATAAATTCTTTTGAGTTTCTCAGAAAAGTCGCTGTGGTATGGGATGGTAATGCTCATTGTTTCCCCGTCCAATTTGTGCTTGTGGCGGTGGGCTAAGCGATATCCTTGTTCAAAACTTTGTTTATGGCCCAGTCCTGGTAACCGCAGTTACCCAGAGCTTTGTGAAGACGTTGGTGTTCCGCGATCTTGTCAGAGTCTTTGGTGATGATCGACTCAGCTCTATGGAACAGGGTATTAACCATGCCGAGTTTCTGAATGAGCGGGTGATTAGAACCAAATTGTAAGTACTGGTCCGTGTGTGTCTGTTTACGATAAACAGACACAGTAAGGAGCAATCTATTTCCACGGTTGTATCACAACCCAGCTGGTTTCGGTCACAACATCGGTTCGTCAGTCAAAAATAGGAATGTCTGGTTGACCAGATTTAAATTAAATCTGAATTTCAACATACCCAGATGAATGAGAGTCTATACAGTTTGATTCTAAAGATATTGTTGCTAAGGTGCTGTTCAACTGAAGTTTTGAGGGTATGACTGGCTTAGTTTGATTGCAGTTGCATTTGAACTGTAATTAATGTGAGGCGAGATTTACAACAATGTTTAACAGGCACAATGACGGATACCCTGAATAACACACCGATACGATAAGACATGACCATAATCTTGCACACAGGGAGTGTAGAGTTCAAATGTAGTTACCCATTCACGTAACCCAATTTGAAATGCATGCTCCTGTGTAGGAGATTAAGGTCATGTCTTCCATATGGAGTGGATGGATTACAACTGAATAGCCATTGACTTTGCCCATTGTGATGTGCAAAGTGCAAAGTATGATATAGAAATGTTTATTGTTTACTTGCTTTTTGCTTTGATTTCAAGCCAGCTAGTGGCGTAGCCAAGGAAAGGGTAGCTTCCCCCTGTGAGAAGTTGTGCGCATGCCCCCTCTTTCCCCATGGGATACTGACCGCCCTGATATTTAAACTTTTAAGCCTTTTTAGGCTCATTTTTGACCATTTTTGCCATTTTCCCTTGAAAGTTGCCTTGCTCCCCCTTCTGAAAAAGTCCAGGCTATGCCACTGAAACCAACCAACCAACAAAGAAACAAACAAAGAGACAAATAAACATTATCATGGCAGTAAGTACCTGAGTTTGTTGGTTTCTTGTTATGCAGCTGTCTAAATCCCACATAAGCTTTATTGAGTTCCCTGGAGAGACAGTGCTTTTGATACTGATCCTCACGACCATTGGCTGGGGTTGCATCTATTGCTACTGTTGATGAGTCCAGATTACCATACTTGTTAACCTAGACAAAGAAATCAAAGCATGTTATGTGAGTATTAGTGAATCTGACTAACAGATAAGTGCTATCACGGGGGAGGCACATATATTTCAAGTTGTATATTACCAGACTACAAAAAAAAAAAACAAGCAGAAAAGGGTCTTTTTTCACATCCGAATGGGATGCTCGCCTCTCACAGCCAAACGTGATACTCCATTCTCAAGTATCAAAAACAACAAAAAGGGAAAAATGATACTTTATTGGACAGATCTTAGTCGAGAAGTGTAGCTAAACTCGGCACCAAGATGCTGACAAAAATCAGTTGAAACGAAGGTACAATTCTGGGTGAAATTGTGCTAAAAAACTCCTCAAAACATGTGTTTTTTCATTGGGCTTTTCTAATATAGGACAAATACAGAACAGCAAAGAGACGAATACGGTGGAACATGTTATGTATACTGTTAAGGGGGAGAGGAGTCCCATAGATTCTTTTATTTTTGCATGATGTGTTTATAAATAATATACTAGTCAAAAAATAGAGGCCAATAAAAGCTACCTGCTGACTTGACAAAAATGTCTGACAACTGGAAACTTGCCATTTTACAAGTGAAAGAAATGTGCTGATTTCTTAAATCTGGACAAAATATAGGAAAATATAGGAAGAGTTGAAAAATATAGGAAGAGTTGTAAAATATAGGAAAAATAAGAAATCTAGGACAGCTTGAAGCCCTGACTATTATAACAATATCATGAGGCATCTTTGCCCAAACTCAGAATGCAGACTCAATTAGTCTTTACACAAGCCTTTAGAGGTGATTTTTTATAGCATACAACAATAAAACTTAGGCTGCAGTAAAGGATAAGGATTGATCTGTTTTTCAGCTACCAAAACAAAATAGTTTACTTAATTTGTCAAATTTAGTTCTGTAATAGTGCTAACAATACTGATGACAACCCTCTCCAAACATGGACCAAGCGCAACAAAGTCTGTGTCAAAGACTACCATTTTCACACGAAAATGTCACAGTTCCTCCGGGGAATCAGGAGCAGTATTTTACTTATCTTTTCTATCTTGGACCTTGAAAATGTGAGGGTAATATAAGATGGAAAATATATCATTCAATAAACTGGATGCAAAGCAACATGTATGCCAACATTTCACTAAATGGTGTGACATTTTTTGCTCTCCATGCTAGCCATAGGCTTCAACATTAAAAGTCCCAAGTTTTGAAATATTTTCTCAAAATATCAAGAGCTACCTAAGGAACCACTGAACCAATACTAAGCACTAGGCAGGCTTGTTGGTACTCAGTTTAATACATTTTTATGCTGATTCCAAATATGGTGTTGAAAATGTACAATTCTGACATTTTTGAATTTTGATTTTTTTTTAACTTGTCGTCTGCAGTTGATCCCCACGTGAAGACAGTTAAACAAGTAAAATAGAGATTTATGTCCACATTTCAAACATATATCTGCCTTTTTATTATACTCTGCCATACAATGTGCAGTGAAACAAAGTAATAAGACACACACAAGAGAACAAAATATTGATAAATTATTAAAGGTAAATTAAGAAGAAAAACAAATTTGGTCTATATTTAGAGCAAAGTAAGGGCTTATTCTTGGTGTAAGACGATTAATAAAACTAAGATAATTAATAAAAGATTACAGAATAAAGCTCATAATCCCTCATTGAAATCTAAATCATACTAAATTTTGTGTTCTCTTACATGAAGGATGCAAAAACCTTAAGTGCACAATTGGGCTACTTGGTAATTACTTGCCGCTACTCAAAAAAGCTACACATATTTGAATGGGGCTTCAACTTTGTCAATATTGCTGCTTTCCTTGTTTTTGCCAAATATTTCATTAAAAAATAACTAATGATAATTTTAATGACTTATCCTTCAATTTTAGGCAATTTATGCACAATTTTTTTAATTGATCACTTTTTTTAAACTGGGATCACTGAATAGGCCTTTAAGGCAGAACGACACTGATATGTTGCCCCACCCGCATTAATCAATGCTGGATGCCTCTTAAAGGTAAGAATATTACAGGTGCTAACAATTCTTCAGGGAGATTATAAGGTGTTAGCGTAATGTCCAATATGTGTTAAGTCATTTTGCACCAGGTTTTATATTGCACTGCATTTATCTTCAGTACATTACTGCAGTTAATACTATTTCACTCAATGGTGTTCCAGAAAAATACAGAAATACTTTTTTTTTTGGATTATAATTATTTTCTTGTTTTGCCAAATGAATCATAGCTAAATCTGAATCCTTTAGTTCTAACTGCCAATAAAGGTCATATCTTAATATTTTTGCAATTTGAGGGAAAATGGGCCCAACACATGCACTATTGAATGATTTCTTATAACTGCAGTCACAAAATTCAAAGACTTGGCACAAGAATAAGCATTCAAAATTTGGACCATAGGCTATACGAGTTTGCTATATGCAAAAAGTACCATAAAATTAAATACACATGTTTTTGGTCCTTAATTTCAAATAATGCAAAAGTATTACAATTTGACTTTAAAAAAAAGGTAAAAAAAAAGTTAGCAACCAACAGATCCATCTGTAAGCCAGGCAAAAACACTTTTTTTGCCTGATCTTTTATTTTATTTGTTGAAATTTCTGCCTCTTAGAAAATTCTCCCATCTATTTGATATCTTTCTCTTTTTTAACCCGCAAACTGCTCTAATAATATGTACATCAGGGCACAAGTGTGTTTCCACATGAAATAATCAATTTTAGAGCAACCAAAGAATCAGAATGTCAGAATACATCAAGGCTTTACAAGAATTACCCCTCACTATAATCAGATTGTTACATTTCAACAAAGATGCTGGCATGCATGTTACTTCCATCAAATCAGATTTCTATTGAGCGTGTCGCATATTTACTCATGCACAATTCATGATGAATGTTACATCAATACCTACTGCTCAAAAAAGTCACGTGGAGGCTTCAAACTATCACATAAAATATTCATAGATGCAATAGGGCAAACCATGCTTTTACTGGAAAGTAGTTTTCCATTTAATCAAGAACTGCACACTCCATTTTGTATGAAAAACAGTTAACTTATACAGGGTGTATCAAAATAAAGTATACAGTTTGAAAAATGCCAGTAGATTAAAAAAGTATGAGGTATTTGGTCAAAATGCTATAGTTGATAGCTGAATCAACATCTTGGTCTCCCATAACTGTAAAATAACTGGTGTATGACCATTAATAAGGACTCGGTGGCTATTTTTGTGAACTGAGTAAAATTGCAGTTGCGCAAAGTCAATTAAAGCAACTTGGAAAATCAAATATGTAATCACTTTACAGTAATTGACAGTCATAGTCTTCTACATGGCCACCAGCTTAGGGCATGGCCACCATTTTTCTGTATGCAAATATCAGCTCTCCTCAACATGGCATTCACACCACATCTTATGGGAGATGTCCTGCCTGGGGATATCATATCAACTTGTGCAATTATGTGTCTCTGCAGTTCATCAAAGTCTGCAGGAGGACTTGTGAAAACCTCCCATTTCAGATAGCCACAAGAAGAAATCCAGAGGTTTAAGATCAGGAGATCTTAGAGACCATTCCACTTGCAAGGCATTTTGTCAATTACTGTAAAGAAAGTGGTGAAACTGACACTGTGATTTTCATGTTATTTGAATTGACTTTGTGCAACTGTATTTTTACATGGCTTGCTAAAATAGCTACAGAGTCCTTAATGGTCACACACCAGTGATTTTACAGTTGTGGAGGACAAGATGTTGTTTCAGCTATCAATTTTGACCTGTATACTTTATTTAGATTCACCCTGTATGCATTACAACTGTCACATGCCAGTAATTTACAACTATTATAATTGGAGTTTCATTTGTCAAATTTTGACTACATTTACGTAAAATGAAAGCCAATTAAAAGTTCTAATTGTGATGCAAGAATTAAAAAATGGAATTTTCACAAGGTGACAAATGTGAGATATTTTTAAAAATTATTATCAAAAAAATTCTATCAAGTATTGTTAAAGTTTCATAACTTGCTACACAAACTAGCCCTTATGCTAGCCCCTTCCATAAATGACATGTGTAATTTTTCACATGATTGTTAGTGTTTGCAACCATATCCTGTCTCTATCAAGTGACTTCATATTTATCAGCTGTCTTTTTGTCATTATTTACCAACAGGTGGACCCTGGAATAATGTCAGTCTATCCACATGGATACAATATCAATAGTTATGTGTATTTTCATTCTACCAAACTTCACAAATGTCTTCTGCAATGCTAAAATCATAATTTATTCAGTGATTTAATTATTGATTATTTATATGTCAATAATTGATTAGGTCATTTACTTATAGTAAATTAAAATGGAAAAAACACACAGTGTGTACTATCTAGAACAAATTAAGTATTAAAGGGGTATTTAGTTTTATTGTATATGTTTCACTATATATCCACAAAAAAAGTGAATTCCCGAAATTCCAATTGATTCTGATTTTGCATTTGTGAGCTTTACATGATTATGTATATTTTTTTTAAAAGCTGTATTTGAAATTGCCTTAGGCATGACAAAAAGAAAAAAAGAAAAAAAAACAAACAGCCGCCATTTAGACAAACAAAATAGTTTCATATGAAAAAAGAAATCTGCTTCATTTAAAGTAAGTGGAATGGTAGGAGCCATATTGTTCCAAATTTAGCCATTTAACTAAAAACTACAGTGTACTTTTTTAATATCGATACATTGATCTTATAGGAAATGGGCCAAGGAAGCCAAAAACTGCATATATTTATATTTCCATATGTCTTGTGGTTTTTGAGTTAAGGACAATAATGTATCACAACAAAAGTTTTGGGCATTTCCCCCTGTCAAAAAAATCATGCACATAGAGCGGAACTGACACCCCTTACATCAAGCCTTGGGATCTCCTTTATAGGACCCATACTATTTCTTTCTTGTGTGTCAGTTTAATTTGTCTCAATATATGAGTGCAAATACCGACTTAAACTTGACAGATAGTCAAATGTTTGCGATGAGCAACATTGATTTGTTGCTAATTTGCAAGTCAAATTTATAATATAATACCTTCTAATTAGATCATTATTGTATTTGGATGCTATCCAGACAGCTAAATCTCTTTTCACATAACTGTCATGTTGCACACTTCATGTGTATTTCATGAGACACTGGTAGTCATGCATGAAATTGAAAAAAAAAAAAAAAAACATCGCTAGGCAACGGCATATCTCTCGGCAAATGGACTCACAATAGACACATTTTCCACAACCATCTATAAAGCCATACAAGTAAGACAAGCTTTTTTTTCTCTCTTTGGGCATAACTTACTCCAGATTTTTACTCTGTGTTTTACAGTTTTTATAAAAGATAAGGGTATAGGAATAGGGTTTAGGACTAAATTTAGTGTTTTAAGGTTAAAATTTTAAGATCAACATAATTTGGAAAGACTAATCAAAAGCTAACACACACAAATAAAGGGGTATTAGTTTTATGGTATATGTTTCACTATATATCCACGAAAAAAGTGGATATCTTGTACCGTAAAAAAAGGATAAAAGAGTCAAACCTGCATTTTTTACAGGACAGAGTGTCCATCTCTCTTTCGATAGTGATTAGGACAGACTCAAATATGAAATATTGCTGTGGTGGGATCGCCATTTAAGAATGCTGATACCAATTTATACACCTGGGTGGAGAGTAGTAATCAAAATAAAGTGCTTTACTAAAGGACAGAACACTATGGCGTCACCGAGGCTTGAACCCACAACCTTCCGATTGTGAGTCGGAGCCTGTTCTGCTCTGCAACCGTGCTCCATTCTTGTACTGTACCTTTTCAAAAGTGAAAACTTTGTTAATTCAAGATATAATCACCTTGCAGTTATCTCTGAAGTCGCCGACATATTGGAATTTGCTAGCGTAGCCAGCATACTCTGAAAACTGCTCAAACCCTCGAATCAATATGGCCTCGTTATCCTCCATTCTCTCCATAAACAACATGGATACTATCAACTCTGGACATGTGCAGAATCGTATCTCTTCTTGCACCCGTCCTGCGCTTAGAACACCGCCACCGATGTAGCGATTGGCAAAATCAACCTGTATTGAGAAAGGATGGTATACAAAGGTTAAGCAAAATAATATTGCATACTGAGAACACAAAATGAGGACCTCAGTATCGACAATTAATTCCCAACATCGACGACCAAAATGATGTTTTGTGTGTGTATTATACATAGTACGCAATATGCCTACCAACTGCGGTCGGTATTTTTAATGCACAACGTATCTCCAAAATGCATGTGGCATGCAATTGCGACCTACTGCAGCTTGTTTACAGTAAAGTGAAACTTCTTGTGTGTGTCCTCATATAGCAGACAAACACTGATGCACCCCCACACACCTTAGCTTCACGACACACAATTCAAGATGTGTAACCATCAGCAAACATGAACACTGATATACCACTTTAACCAGAGTACTTATTCCCTTACTGCGGACCCCAGGTGGACACTCAGTGCAAATGACCATACAGGGATGTGCCGCAATGATCCCCTTTTTTCTAGAATTGTATCATCAAAATGCCAGAAAGTTTCAAATTATATTGACCCCCCATTATAAAATATTATACCCAACGACCCCTTTTCATTTTGTTTGTACCCAATGACCACCCCTTTTTTAAAACAATGATTTGTACTGATAAGCCCCTACTTTAGGACACAGGTAGGCACATACCCGTCATTTCTGAAGTTGAGTGCCCCCGGCTTCACCCCAAACAGTGGATATTGTTTATAATGTGTTTTTAACATACAAAACCGAAGCCACACTAATGTATTGGGTGCAGACATGGGCTGCAGGGTTAATGCTCCGTATGCTAGCCATAGGCTTCAACATAAAAAAGTCCGTCCCAGTTTTGAGATATTTTTTCAAAATATCAAGAGCTATCCCAGGAGCCTCTGAACCAATACCAGTCTTGTTTGTACTCATTTTAATGTATATTTCATGCTGATTCCAAATACAATCAAATTGTGGGGGGCGAGTTGGCGCAGCGGTAGTTCCCTCGCCTTGCACCACTGAGGTCCCGGGTTCGAGCCCCAGTGCGGCACAAGGACTCATGTGCACTTGGTTTATCCCGATTCCATGCTCGCTCTCACAGGTTTTCTCCGGGATCTCCGGTTTCCTCCTGTATCGCAAAAATCTGTGATTAGTTGTTTGGTTATCAAAAACTTCCTTCACCCAATAGAATTTGGGGAGCTGCACAGATAATTGGTGTATGTTACAATCTAAATGCGGATAGGTGTGCGCTGCTCGGGCAGCAACCTAGTTGATGCGATCTGATTGTGATGATTCACAATTGCAGCGAAATTACAGCGCTTTGAGTCCTCTAAGATCTGGAGAAAGGCGCTTTATAAATCCAAAATTTATTTATTTATTATTTACAATCATGAAAATGTAAAATTCTTAAGTTTTTGAAAATTGTTGTCAGCAGTTGACACCCATGCTGAGTGAGTCAACATACCTGTAAGGTTTTATATCCTGTGTCTTCTATTCTCCCATCTTGTCGTACCACCAAAGGACACAAAGATGTGGAACTATTCCCCCAGCTCTTCAGATTGAGAGTGTCCTCTTTTGATAATACCTACAGTAAAAGATTAGAGAATGATAGAAGGTCAGCATATACATGTAGTAGGATGTTTTACCACACACGCAAAAATCAATGTTGTCACTATGTTTTTCACTGTGGCAAAAATTTGCTGCAGCGATAAACATGGAGAAGAACAAAGCTAGTCATTTGAGCGAAAAAGTTAATCTGAGAATCAAATATTGCTGTGGAGAACCGTCACTCACAACAAGAAAAAACCCATATGGAAAAATACAATGTATTGGATTATTAAATACACTATCCATATAGGGTGATCAATGCTGGCCTTATTGGCCTTTTTGATCATTCCCTCCATAATCATTTCAATAATATTCATCTTTCTTTTTAGTAATGTATTTAATTAAGTATTTTGTCTGTTTTTTGGTTATGGAAACAAAGTTGAATTGAAAAGTTTTGATTATTCATTCCCCCCCTGCCATGTCACTGTTTGTAGTTAAACACCCAAGAACATGTTAGCCACTTGGGATATGGTGACATATAAGACGAGGGACTATTCAACCTTTACCTGATAATGATGTCTGTTCACTGAGAGAGTTCTGAATATGAGAAAATTGTGCTTGAAATTACCACTTTTTCCACTGAATACTGTGCATTTAACCTTAATCTGTTATTTGTCGTGATAGGGCAGAATACACAAGTCCTAGTATTATTATGATGGGAACGTTGGGAATAGAGCTCTATGACTGTATGTTTAACCTTAATCTGTTATTTGTTGTGATAGGGCAGAATACACAAGTCCTAGTATTATTATGATGGGAACGTTGGGAATAGAGCTCTATGATTTCATTCCAATGCCAAAGTGCAATCAATGGTCTAATTGTGAAATTGTGATTGGCATGGGAGAAAAAGCAAAAAAAAATTACATTTTTATTAAAATTTGTTTCTTTTTGTACTCCCATGTATGTCATTGAGTCCCATCACTAACAACAGATTTTACCGCAATTTAATTTCAAGACCCAAATTTCTTGGAAAATTGGCAAAACCAAAATGTAATCAAATCTAACTTTTTGTTACAAATCCTTTCTTTCAGGAAGTGCCGTATTAGTATAACAAAACACATATGTAATTAATAGAAATCATGCCCTTGTATAAATAGGTTAGCTGTTTGTACTAGAATTGGTTATGAAATCAATTTTGAAACTCGTGGGCGGCAAAATGTGAACGGTATAATATTACTTCTCTGTCATGGAAATGATGTTTCCATACAAATATGTGATGCGATCAAGCAAAATCAGTCGGAAGTCGGAAAAATTGATTTTAAGATATAACCAAACAAAGGAATATTTCCTTTTTTGTTTCTTATTGTTTTTGAAACTCTTTAACTGCTCATACCTTCTGAACTGGTTGTCCAATTTCAATGGGTTTTTTGCAAAATTTAGCTTTGCAAATGCCTGTTACAATCCAATAAGAAACTGAAACTATACAATGTACACCCGGGGGGATCACTCACATAAATGGTCTGTACGCATGCGTGACCAAAAAAACAAGTAAAAGGGGGTGTTTTTTTATGCAAAGCAAGTTACGCTGCGTGACGCGTTAGGGTCTAAAAACAGTGATTTTCAAGAATAAGGGTAGTTTTCTGAAACTGGACAACTTGTTTAGGGTACCTTTTCAAATTTTTGGTAAATTATGAGTCCCAAAAGGGTACATTTGTTGCATTTTCACCAGCCAAAACCTCATTAGGGGTAAATTCTACACTAAATTACCTTATTAAGGGGCTAAATTTGCTGGTAGGGTAAAACTCGTTTAGGGGTGTTTGAAAAAATTTGGTCACGCATGCATACAATGTCATATTTGAGTGGCCCCCGGGAATGTACATCTGTACATGACCGCCTTCAGACTGATTTTGCTTGATCACACCACATATAGATTATAATTTCTTGTCATATTTGTAAAATAAATTTAATTTACACTCCACGCTGATCACTTGATGTTTTGACTTTTGTCAAAACTTAAATCTTATGTAAGCTAAAAAGTGGAAGGAAATTATGAAAATGTATGCAAAATATGCAAATAAAAATATATAAAACATATATCTAGATTTATTTTCAATACTATGACCTATTACATGTAGTTCTTGTTTGAATGAAATTGCATAAAAGATCAATGACATAACTAAATGGGAACCTGTGTAGGTCTCTATTAATTAATGAATTAATCAGCTTTAAAAACAAAGTAGATTAACTTCAGATTTTTGCATTTTCTTTGAAAGGTTAATCTCCAGAAACAAGCATTTGTGAAATCCTGAAATTTCCTTGATTTCTTTTTCTTCAATTCTCTTTCTTTTTATTTGTCCTTTCCATACAGGCCAGCATGCTAAATAGTACAGGCTTTTTAAAATGGCTTGAGCTTGGTCCCATCAGGACCTGAATGTATCTCTACACAGAGACACCATTGCACAAATGGAATTGTCACATGGATGGGCATTGATCAGTTTAAAAAGACACACTGTGTGCCATGTGTCTGCATTATTTTAGGACTTCATTGTGACAATTATAGGCTAGTGACAAGAAATTATCAAAGACCTCAATTGCAAGATCTGGATGAGCTTTGTCAGGCATTCTTTGTCATACTATCAAGTATCGACCCATGTTGCACTGAATACATGCAGGGAAGAAATGCATTGTGGGAAGTGTTAGATATCCTCTTTGCATACACCCTCTATGGGAGGGAGACATGACCTTAATCTTCACACAGGTGTGAATTTCAAATGGGGCTACCTGAAAGGGTGACTCCATTTGAAATCTACACCCTCCTGTATGAGAGATTCAGGTCATGTCTTCCATAGGGGGTATAGATTTTAAATGAAATAGCCCGATGTTCCAATCAAGAAATCAGGCCATAAAACCGACCATCAGTCCCAGAACAACGCCAAATATGGATTAAAAGACCTTTGACCTTGGATGTACAACAGCATGTTATGATCTAATGGGAAACTGTGCACATCAACAAACACCATTTCTATCAAAAGGCAACGCCTGATATAATTTGAAACCACATAAATTACTAGAGTTGGTTCTTCTCTTGGATTTGGACCAAGCTTTAGAATATCGACTGCTGCGTTTGGAAATAAAACAAACCAGAAATTTATCGCGCAGTGTAAAAGATATGGAACATGTACCGAATACATGTACATACATTGGCTGACCTTGTGGATTTCCTGGCCCAGCCATGCTAACCACATAAGGAGATTATACGATTAACCTAGTGCAGCTATTGTCATAGCAGGGTATTATTATGTAATACTCCTGATCCATATTTGGCGTTCTCTTGGACTGATCATGTTTCCATTGTGACAGTAAAAAAGTAATCATGCTTTGTATGCTTACTGTCTGCTCCACACGCATATGCACCCCGAGTTACATTGAAAACTTTAAGGTTTCTTTTTGAATACATTATCAAATGTGACAGCAGTTTTGATGAAGTAGATAAATAATACAGTATGTATGTAGAGTCAAGCAGCAGTGCTTTGGCAAACCCTGGAACAAAAACAACATTGCAGGAAATAGCAACTGCATTAATTACTTAGTAAATAGCCTAATTTATGTATACTGCTATCTTTGCTATATAGTGTATGTGATTGTTTGTTTGAACTCTGTCATTCTGAAGCAGAAACACTGATATTCTTGTGTCTCCCAAACGACTTGCAGGTTGAAATTCAACATGGCGGCGACCATACAGTAGCCACATCGGAAAAAACTTCCAATTAGATCTGTAAGTGCATTTTTATGCAAGAATGCAATTATTTATTAGTTCAATGAACATTCTACTATAATGTGGTGATGAATTGGATGGAAATGAAAGTTAGAATAGGATTTGTCCTTGCAATTTCGCGATCAAAAGATGGGAAGGGAAACATTTAATAGAAGCAGGCTGTTTAGCAGAGTAAATAAGGTACATGTTTCTATCAAATAATTCATCATTTCGATTGCAATATATAATTGCAAGAGATCTGAGAGCAGCAAAGGGCCCAAATGTGAGGTCAAAGTTCTTTATATTGTACTTAACTGGGCTCAAGAAGAAACTTTTTTACATGGCCATATCTTAAAATCTTATCCATCAAAAAGAACCTCCACTCTAAACACATATCAGTAACCAAGCAAGTTGCCCAACTGACACAAAAGCAAAATGTACTAACATGGAACAGCTTCCTGGACCACATGCCACACCTCATTTGATGTGTTTGTAAAGCAAATGTAATAGCAATGCGGACTTTCCTGTCTCAGGATTGCCTCACAGAAATAACACTTGTACCCAACGAACATAAACACACCCCGACATTGGCAGTGATAGAAGTACAAAGTAAATAGACCTCGGAAACAGGAGGTATGAGAATAATTATTCCAATGCAATGCTTCTTTGGCGCGCCAACTACTGCGCGATTTGTACTTGCTGAGCGCACCACGCTCTTTACGCGTCGCGTTCGCGTGTGACGCAAAGCATCGACCCCCGATGCCACAGATTTGGTTTGTACTTCTAAGTGGACAGACTGTAGTCTGAAGGGTCGCTAGTCCAATGGTTCTCTAGTCCGAAGGGTCGCTAGTCCGAAAACCAAATTAAGTTCGCTAATCCGAAGGTTCTCTAGTCTGAACATAGAATAAGGGTTAGTGTTAGGGTTTAGAGTTAGGTTAGGGTTAGGATTTAGGGTTAGGATTTAGGGTTATGGTTTAGGGTTAGGGTTGGGGTTAGGGTTAGTGAGCCTTATTCTATACAGGGGTGTGAGATGCCACAGACCAAAGACGAGGAAAATCACTAAATACAGCGTAAAATCAGGGTAAAAACGCCAAATATGGGCTGAAAATAAAAGAAAAACGCGTACATTTTGGCAACAAAAAAAGAGGAAATCAGCTGAAAAGAGGAACTCTCACATCCCTGTCTATATTCGGACTAGAGAACCTTATTTATTATTCGGACTAGCCAACCCTTGGACTAAAGAACCCGATATTCGGACTGGGAACCTTTTTCAGGATTTGAACTAACGAATGGTAAATCTACCTGTTCACTAGCAAACTGTTGGACTAAGGAGCCTTTGGACTAGGGAACCTTTGTACTAGAGAGTTGTCACCACATTGGCCAACACAGCCACACATGTCCCTATGCACCCCAACAATCTCTCAGACCAATAGTCTGAATGGTCATTAGTCCAAACCTTGATAACTTGAGGTCTAAACCCTAATTGAATGGATGAAATAAACTGAACTGATCTGAACTGAACTGATCTAAACTGAACTGAATCTGAATCTTTACCCCAATTCTAAAACTTCACCTTAACCCTATTACCTAAGCCCTAAACCTAACCCTATACCTAATCATAAACCCAACTAAAACATAACTCTGACCTTACCCCTAGGCTAACCATATCCCAATTCCTAACCCTAACCTTAAATGCCCCAAACCCTAACTTTAACCCTTTTCAGACTTATGCCCCTTCAGACTAAATGGGCTGTTCCCTGTTTATCCATCCCACCCTATGGACATCATGACATTAAAGCATGTCATTTTAACTAGCCACAGGAAAGGGGCAAGAAATGGATGCAACCTGATTCCAATTGTTTTCTTTTTTGCCTTCAGATATACGATTGATATCAAATTTGTTGAGACAACAATGACGGCACATACATGATCATTTGACCCAAATAGCCTGTGGTACACTTGTCTGAGAAATGGATATCTGTCATTTGAGTTGTGTTCACACAGGATATGGACACTTGGAGGGAGGAATCTCAGAGCAGGGACGTAGCTACGGTGGGCGGTGGTGGGCGGTAGAGCGTGGCACTAAGATTTAGAGCCCACCACTGATAAAGAATTTTAAGTTCTAGCACTCAGCACTCAAGTGTCAAAAATTGCAAAATCACATAAAATTTGGCCAAATTTAGGCATTTTGCAATAAATTGTCAATTTCACGAAAAATTCCCTCAAATACCACCCGGCACTTAAAATTCTCTAGCTACAACCCTGTCTCAGAAGATCACATCCCTTGATGGTTCAGTCAGGGGTAGTAGCTGTGCACATGGTTTGTCATGCCAAAGGAAACTTTTGCACTCAGGAAATTTAGAAGTTTGTGCCACAGACACATTGAAGATTTTATTCAGTGTTTCACTGTTTTATTAAACAAAGTAACTTTTCAATCCTGTTTCTAGTCAGTGGCATAGCCAGACATTTTTAGAGGGTGGCAAAGGGGGCAACATTTTATGATAATGGTCAAAAATGGGATAAAATACAAAAAAGGCCTAAAATTCTTACATATCAGGGTGGCCAGCATCCCACAAGGGGGTAAAATGGGGCAAGAGTTCTCACAGGGGTGGCAGTTGCCCCTTCTTGGTTACGCCAATGTTTCTAGTTAAACACCCAAGATATGGTGAAAAGGTTGCTGCTGGCACACCTATCATGAGCACACAACTCATAATCAAGGAGGTTCATACCCGTCTGATCATAGCTTGGATAGACAGTAAGACAATACAAATAATATAGATCATCAGATATCAAATTGCTTCCAGGTAAAAATTATTGGTACGTCCCACTCTGACACGAATGGAAATAAAGATACAAGTTGTGGTCAGTGCTTAATTTCATTTACAGTGTGAGTGAAGTATGTTTTACCCATAGTGCCTTAGAAAAAGTATTACAGTCAGGTCTTGGTTCTATTAATAATCTTTGAAACATGAAAATATCACTTTTCAACATCTTGTATATTTTATTCACCAAATCATGATCTGAGAGTTCCTGTCAATACTGTTCTTTTTTGAGTAAAATAAAAGGAACAGTACTTTTAAATATGACGCCATAACATTTTTAGTGTACATCAGTTGCATAAGTTTGATGGGCAAAGCACACTGCATGGAATAAGGTCTATTTTTGTTCGCCTACCTAAACAACAGACTCAGGGACCAGCTACAACAAAGCAATAGGTGAGTGACATCAATTTAAGCATCTTCAGAGTAGCTGTAAAGTGTGCTGAGGCTTGTGGATCAAGGTGTTGTGCCTCTGCGTAGCACACTATAAATCACTGCGCCTTTTTTTTTAAGCTATCACTTGCTTGAATTTGGTGAGCTTAAGTTAAATCCCAACTGAAAGATTCTCATTTCCCATGGAAACAGAGTGATGGCAACAAGTGCAGTACACATGCATGTACTACACTTGAAGTACACATTCTACTAAGAATGTGATCAAGATTTGAAGCCATGCACAGATCAATGACAAATAATATTGACATTGCACACCATCATCATCCTTCGGCTGCGGAGCAGGCGACTACACGTTTCGTCCAGCTACATCGATGAGGCAGTTTGAAAGAGCTGTTGGGGAAGCCAATTGGGAGAGAGTAGAGCAACATGCCATCAATTAAGGAAGGGAGACTCTGCTTCCAGCTGCCACACACATGGGCCGATATATGTAATAGACTTGTAATATATTGTGTTACTGTTTTCAGATGGATGCAGAAACACGCTTAGATCCTTATTAGACCAGCCCTAAGCAAAATCCTCCAGCCTAGCTTTAAAAAGTCTATGCAGACATTGATATGACAATATGTTGAACCTCATAATTGCATCTCTCCTCTTTCAGCAAGATTTGTGTATCTATACTTGACATGAAGCAGAAATCAAATCTCCCGGTCCCCTTCCCTTCCACACTTGCCTTTTATCAATGTTGAAGGACTGCAGGGCCAAATGTCCTAAGTTCTTTCACCAATAATGAGTACAGCATGGCACACACAGCAGTTAGGCTTATTTGATGCTGTTTGAACAAAATATTGATCTGCTTATTGTTCATTTGAAATTGGGCAAATGAACCATGAGAGAAGTTCGTCCTTTGGAGGGGACAATAAGTCTTCGGTCTTGTGCACAGAGAGCCATACCTGTACATTGTACATCACAGTCAGTTTCGAAAAGAGTAGGGTGTTTATCCCTAACTGTCGCTATATGCATCAGTGCGGTTTTGGATATTCACAATCTAAGTACTGACAGCAAGTGCACAGTAAGGAATCCATCTGGAGGTAGTGACCTGATTGTGATGTTCGTATAAACCGGAGGGCTGCGATGAGTGGCGCTATACAAAAATACAATGTGTATGTATTATTAATATTAAAATGGAAAGAGTGGTGGCAATTTAGTTGGTACCTCAAATGGTTCCCCAACTACAGCTATCTATAATACTGAAAGCTCCTAATATGTGACTATACCTTCCAAACAAGATTTTCTCTCTTTTTCCGATTCTCTCAACTAATGGTTGTAATACGATCAGCATTATACACACATCAATCCAGTATATGGATTTAAAACCATGATTCAAGCAGACCCGGCTCTATCTGGATTGGGTGTATATAGCCCAGGCATTATGTAGGGCATGCCATATTGACTACCGACTCCAGTTACATAGTACATAACCCGAGCCTCTTTACACCAATTTACCCAAGATAGAGCAAACCTTTAGTCATCAAGATTTGAAATGTACAAATTTGTTCCTGAATCCATAAAAAAATCAGGAAAAATATGTACACCAAAGCTGATTAGTGATGTACCATTAGATATCGATGGGGGCTGGGTAGTTGGGGCTGTGACAATTTTTTCCCCGAGCGGTGAAGTAAATATTTTTTAGCACTTCGATGAAGCCATTTTTTAAAAAACAATTTAGCAAGGCAATTTTTTTTACTCCTCAATGAGAAAATTGTTTTTAATTGTATAGCTCTCAATTTTAAACAATTTGTTTTTGGATTTGTGAAACAAATTTTGTTTTTAGAATAGAAGTCCATATTTTTACCATTTTTACAATTTATAGAACCTAGAGCGAAAAACATCATTATGTTTAGGTTAAAATGAGTTCACAACAGTGGCATAGATTTCTTTTCGACATTAGACAAATGTGCATGAAACACACAAAAAATTCGACCATTTTTTAGCCAAAATATTCAAATAATTATGGTGTAAACAAATTTGTGTGAAGCATGCATAAATTTGCAATTCTTAACCTAAAATGGTCAAATATTCTGTTAATGTGGTCCAAAACACACACACGCAGTGTCAACATTGGGGTATGATTGTATGGACCATCCCCACCCCTTATTAAATTATTAGGAGAATGCATCCCCTACCCCCCGGATTTACGCATATATGGTTCACATGGTGAGTTTTTCACCAGTATTGGGAACTTATAAAGTTATAAATAATCAGCCATTTGAGTGTTACAGCAAACAATATTTTTAAAGCCAAATTCGTTGTATTATATTGAAAGCATTATTACATTAGGCCTTTCCACCTATGAAAACACTATCCATGTTACAATAAATTTATAGATGATCTGGTATACCCACCTGTCTGCTGAAGAATATTTTCCCAGACGGCCCCTGGTCTTGGTGTAACTCAGACAACCTCTCAAAGTAGTGTAAAATACATCGTAGCTTAGCACCCTGCGACTGTTGGCATGGAAACCTACACATGAATAAACAAAAAAAATGTCATAAATTTTTGTATGTATAAATAATGGAAACATATCACCTCCAGCGTTCCTCCAATTTCAGAAAACATTTACAGACAAGTTGTTGGGGCTAAACTGACTCAAATTACTCAAAATGTCACAAACTGTTATGTCTGTTATTAAAGGCACTAACAGTGATTTGTTAAATCAGAAAATCTAAAAAAGACCAAAGAAAATATTGCAAAGGAGTAAATTTTCAATAATTGGTATCTCAATATTAAAAAGTGGACAAAGAAATGATACTTGTCTATAACCATAGCAGGTCAACATCATTCACCTCAATTAACTTTGTGAATTAGATTGGATCTTCTTGGGGGTTTCACTTTGACTGTAAATTTTCATAAACATCTCACAAAAAGTAAATAACCCCCCATAAATAATGACCATTATTCAAAAACGGGCGATTGTACTGTATAAGCTGAAATTTTCGCGGTGGTTTTATTTTCGCCGAAAAACCCCATGAAAATAAAACCCAGCGAAAACATGATAATTTAAAAGCATTTTACTATATTATTCTATTGAGGAAATATCCACAACCGCAAATTTAACAACCCATGTTGGCGTATACAGTATTACAAATCTGTAGTCATTTGTAGCAATTGACTAAATATTGACGTCACAGCGTACATTTAAATAAATGTAACCCAAGATTTGAAAGTTGCAGTAAATTCTATTGATTTGTATTCAGTATAATAGAAGGAACTCTGTGTAATGATATCTGAGTGTTTTTGTATTGTTGTAAGTGCAACTTTCAAATCTGGACCTCACTACATTAAATTGACCAGTGTTTTATTGTTTTCTGGGCTATCGTATATCAAATGTGACACGATCAAGGGAAATGAGTCGGATGTCGCTAATATTGATTTTGAGATATTGGCAGAGAAAGTGTTAAAATTCTTATGTTTTATATTGTTTTCAGCCATTGATAAATTGATGTAACTTTGCAAAGAAAAGTCGTATCAACATGGGGTTTTCAGTTTCAGAAAGCTCTAAATGTCCTCTTTAGAAACATATGTGAAACTCATTTTCGATCAGGGTCGACATGTGACTCATTCCCCTTGATCATGTCACAAATGAGGTGTCAAAATGCGCAGAAATAAATTCTGCTTCCAACAAATTTTTGAATAATGACCATTATTTAAGGGGGGTTAGTTACTTTTTTTGAGATGTTTATCTTCTTACTTTGAATTAGAATTTACCTGTATGTGTTTTCATACTTCAGGCAGCAGATTATAAAAGTTGTTGTTTTAGATGGATTAAGGTCTCTTTTTTCCCTCCAAATAATTCATTCATTTAAGGCAAGTGAGATGGTAGAGCTATCCATTTCACTAACAAACTGAGTCAAGAAAGCAATAATCACATTTAAATTCCGATAGGTCTTGCCGTGCTTGAGTTAAGACTAAATATCAAATCAAAAAGTGTTGGGCGGTTTCACTCCCAAAAAGACCCATGCACATGGGGGGGGGGGGGATTACACCCCGTATATTATCAAGCCTTGGGATCTCCTTTATAGAACCCATATAATTCCTTGTGTGTCACCTTTACTTGTCTCATTATTTGATTGCAAACACCACTTGGTCATGCTCCCCTCTGACTCACCTCAAACAATTGAACAGATTCACCTTATTATCATTTCTCTGTTAACTTCAAACTGAGCTATTCCATTTATACACCCCCTATGGAAGACACAACCTTAAATCTATACACCCCCTATGCAGACATGCCAACTTTGAAATGCAGATTTCCGTACTCAGAAGACCAAAAATCCGTATTTTGCACCCTAAAACCGTATTTTTTAAATATGTACTTGCCAACCCCAGAAACCCTAAAAGTGGAACACATAATTGCAAGGGAGCACTTGTACGACCGAGCACGTAACAGAGGGGGACCAGGGGCCCGCCTTATGAATTTGCAATCAAATTTGGCAATACCAAAGAACCATTCCATCAAAGTAATCAAGCAATACAGAAAGATGCTTCCGTTACGAGTTATCACTCATTGAAAATGCTACTTTGCTATACTTTACATGGAAAGCGGCCATCTTAAAGTCGTCATATTTCCTTAATCACATGACTGATCAAGCTGATTTCTGGATATGTGATGCACAGTTAAAAATTAATTATTAAAAGATTTGGTGACCTCAGTCGACCTTTGACCTTGTATGTGACCTTTGACCTCACGAAATTGGATAAAGCATGTAGACAAAACAAACTGATATATTTCTGGAAACATTGGGGTTTGTTACTTCTAATGTATAGAAGCATGCTTTGTTAAAACTTTCAAGTTCAGAAAATCATTGATCATCATCCTCATCCTCATCATCATTATCCTCATCATACATTATCAGTATCCGTCGGTAGGCCTAACATCGGGTTTTGTTCATGTTTTCAAAAAAAAATTAAACAGTTTAATGTCAATGTCAATTAGAAGACTGTACTGGGTAGGCCTATAGCAGTTGTCTATGCATGGTTAAAGAACAATATTAAAAATATTAATGTGCCACTGGTGCATCATTGAGAAAACAAAGTCGAAAAGCATCTTGTTTGTTTGTTTGTTTGTTTACCCAGGTTGGTCCGTGAGGAACACATGCTAATCCATGGAAAACCTGCAGGCTTATTCTTTTGCAGACCTAAATAGTTAACTAAAAACCTCCAGAAGTCATAGCATGTGTAGCAGTTAGATGAAGATGCTTAATAAAAAATATTAATGTGCATGAAAAATCCGCAAGTCAGGAGAAAATTATTTCTGAAACCATCTTGTAGGCCTATTAAATATTTCTTTAATGTGCATGCATGGTGCGAAAGTCGGAAGTAAAAGGAGGTGGGAAACCTTCTTGTATGCTTATTCTTTTGCACCAATAGAACTAAATAGTTAACTAAATACCTTCAGAAGACATAGCATTAGGTGGTTAATAAAAAATATTAATGTGCATGAAAAATCTGCAAGTCAGAAGAAAATTATTTCGGAAAGCATCTTGTAGGCCTATTAAATATTCCTTTAATGTGCATGCATGGTGCGAAAGTCGGAAGTAAAAGGGGGTGGGAAACCTTGTATGCTTATTCTTTTGCACCAATAGAGCTAAATATTTAACTAAATACCTTCAGAAGACATAGCATTAGGTGGTTAATAAAAAATATTAATGGCCATGAAAAATCTGCAAGTCAGAAGAAAATTATTTCGGAAAGCATCTTGTAGGCCTATGAATAATATTTTTTAATGTGCATGCGTCATCGAAAGTCGAGAGAAAAACGATGTAGGCAACCATTTTAACAGACCAAGAAAGTGGTCAAATGATACCAGTAATTCAGTCGGTAGTCTAATCTTGCAGCTGTTTTTAAGACACAACATTTTATTATTTTGGTCAAAATTCTGGAATACCGTATTTTTTTGGGGGTGACCGTACCACCACCGTACAAAATATGGTGAAACCGTACTAGTTGGCATGTCTGCCTATGGGAGACACAACCTTAAATCTTCCACACAGGCAGTGTGAATTTCAAATGGGGATACCTAAATAGATGACTCCATTTAAAATCTACATTCCATATGTGGGAGATTAAGGTCATATCTTCAATATGGGGTGTATGGATTTCAACTGGAATACCATGTATTTTCATGCAAGGTCTGCCTTTGCATTTCTCTGAAAGCTATTTTCTTTATAGATTTCTGTTCAGAGGAGTCGCCAGGTTGTGGTTGGACATGATGCTCATCACCTATCTGGAATTGTGCATTGTGACTGGTGACTTAATTCTAGTGTTATTTTAATGCATTATATAGATTTTAAAATGCAGTCAGCTAGAAGAAGCTCCATAATTTTTCACCATCACTAGTTGGTTTAACCCCCTGAGCACTACCTGCCGATGTAACATTGCCTCTGATTGGTCAATTACATGATATCTTCACTTTACTCACCAATCAGAATGGAGCTTTGCAAATAATTCACCCCAATTTTTTGTGTGTTGAATTATTCTATCAATGTTGCTGATTGGCATTAAGTTCCAACTTACGCTCAAATAAATTCACAAAATACCACATCAGGAGTACAATACTAAAAATGCCCTTTGCATGTACACATGTTGGTGCTACATCCAACTGTGTGCAATTCTGTCAATCCATGATGTTAACTTTCTCAACACGGATGTCAACTACAGACGACAAGTTTCAATTTTTTAATTCAAAATTTCAGAATTGTAAATTTTCATGACCATATTTGGAATTAGCATGACACTTGCATTAAAATGAGTACAAAAAAAGCAAAGTATTAGTTCAGTGGTTCTTAAGATAGCTTTGCTATTTTAAGAAAATTATTATCTCAAATCTTGGACTTTTTATGTTGAAGCCTATGGCTAGCAGGCAGAGCATTAAGAGTCTTACCTATTAGTATTACGAGCTGAACAAAGAATAGACAGATATTTGAATCCATATAAAATAACCATTATCTGTTAGGAAATATAAATAACATCTCTCTCTCTGCACTACCAGCATACAAATGTACAATTGCATGTTTAACAATTACAGTATGTTGAGTGATTATAGCTGTTTGGAGGTATTGCAATCGAAATAAACATTTCGCTCTGGGACCGCGGAATTTCCTGGAGGTACAGATCATGTCTTTTTATAAACAGCAGAGGTACTTCCCATCTGTAAATGGAAATATTCTAGTCCCTGCCACTGCATATACATCTATTCATTTACGTATTTATTAAAGCATGGTTTCTCAATTCTACCAGCTTGATCTAAATTGACTGATTTGACTCCCACTGACTATTGCCACTTTGCTGACAGTCAGTGGAACAAGTTCTAAAGAGTTCTTATATCAACACAAAAATATAATTTCTAGCTTATTCAATCCAAGGCTGAGAGAGTATGGGTCCTCAGTAACAAATTTGTTTGTCTATAATATCCAGTTTTAAATCTGGACAGGTTTGTTTCAGGATGACTTTGAACTATTCACATGAAACAACATGGAATTTGCTGGATTTGTGGATTTTAACCCTAACGCCTGGGTGCTTTTTTGTGAGGGGAAGGAAAGCAGTAAGGAAGAAAAAAGTTTTGAACCATGGACCCCTTGGGTGGCACACACATAAACAGGGACAGCAGGCCATGAGGGTGTACATGAGGGTGTACCTTGGTCAGCTAAGGCCAAATAAAAAAGAAAGTATGTCTCAGACACATTTGGTAAAAAAGCTAAGTGCTATGCGTTTTTTTATTTTTTAAAGAATATGAGCTATGAGCTATGCGATATGCGATTTTTTTTTTTTTTTTTTTTACAGTCAAGGCATAATATTTATGTACTTTTTGATATTCAAATACAGAACCATATAGTAATATAATATACACAATGAATAGTTTGTTTGTCTCTTTTACAATCATGGCAAAATGTGTACCAAAAACAACAACCAAACTGCAAAGAAGACAAAATTGGATCGTTATACGATACTGAAAAAATAAACATAGGGGCAAAAAAACAAACAACCAGCCAACGCGTAAGCGCTAAATTGGATTTCACATAGCAATGCGCGCAGGTGTCTGAGACATGCATTCTTTTTTTCTTGGCCTAAGCTGTTTTTTGATGCATGGTTTTGTTAGGATTAATTTACTAATCCCCCGGGGAATGGGGTGTTATTAATCCAAATGCCCCCCGGGGATTTTTTGCCGAGGGGGAAGGAAAGAAGGAAGGAAGACAGAAAGAAGAAAAAGAGAAAACTTTGTGTCTTGGGTGCCATATGTGAACAGGGATAGCCAGCCAGGGGGGTGTACCTTGGCCAGACACGCTTTTTGTGCCATGTGTGTGTTGTTCGCATAATGATGCAATCACATCATGTGGGATTGCAATTGCTTTATGCATTGATTTTTTTGGTTTAGTTAAGAGTCAAGCATCATGGTTCATTTTCTTCCTCACACTCCTATTTCTTCTGTTTTTGATAAATGTTACAAAGCAAGCCCGATTCCATAAGCACTACTTCCTGGATATACTTACATAATAAGGAATTGAAAGAAGTCATCAAAGTTGATAGCATTGAGGTTATGATTCCGCCTATCTGGAAACAAGCACAGGAACGCATTGAGGCCACAACACTGGCTGCAAATCGTCTGCTCATAGATGTGGTTGATTCTGTCAATGATGAGAAATGAAGTAGTACAATATTATTAGTCAAACACAGCTGTGCCATGTAATTATCATTGTGCCATTATACATAGTAACTTTTATTAATGTGTGACCCCCGGGTGTTACCTAGAGAAATCCCTACAAATTGGGCTAATGAAAGAATGTAGCAATTTTTACACCTCACATTCTTTTTCAGCACTGATTCAATTTAAAGGTACAACTGATAGCTATCAACTATTTTGTTGCTATAGAAACCTGAATCGCCATCGCCATCCATCAATCAATCAATATCCCCACAGACTTCTAATCAAATTATATAATGCAGTCTCTCCTCAGCTGTTCAATATTGGCAAAGATGCTCATCCTCCCCTTGTTTTTTGCACTATAATCGTTATTTCGTATTTGAATGCTAAATATTAGCTATTTGGGTTTTAGCTACTGGAAAGATGATTATGACTAGGAGCATGTTTAAACCAAGCACCTCTTACTGTCAACTGGGTTGCTTCTGGTGCGCTTCAAATGCAGGGCGTGGGGAGGACGGAAGCCCAGAAAAACGTTTTTGTGACCTTCAAGCTGCATCAAGGTCAGATTTTGATCACTAGCATTGTATTGTAGTTTGTCACAGTGTAAGTCACTTTCTTATAAAATTATAAAAAAGCGAAGGGCACAGAGGGTACAATGTACCTGCTTCCAGTAATAACCTTGTTATAAAACTTTAACCTTGCTTTATTAAATTAGAAATTCTTCTGCTGAGAAATTCTTAATTATATACTAACAGCCTATATAGTGAATCCTTATCTTGGTTTCTATAAAGAAATATTTATACATAACCAAAGTCAAAGTCTTTTGGTTTACAATATTCAAAACTGTTAATACTAAAAGATTATACCAATCATATCGGTCTTTTGTAAAGTCTGGTGACTCTGAAAAGAGCCGTTCATTCTGCGGTTCAAAAACCTTTTCTGTCTCTTCTATGGAAACTATAGAGTCCTTTCTTGGACTCGAGTATGATATCAAGTCCAGACTAGGGCCTGATACCTAATGATGAGACCTGGCTAGGATTCAAAAAACATCAAGGCTGTAGGCCCAATATAGAAGGGCCCAATAAGACATTTATTATTAAGACTGTGAGTCCTTTCTTGGACTCAAGTATGATATCAAGTCCAGACTAGGACCTGATACCTAATGATGAGACCTGGCTAGGATTCAAAAAACATCAAGGCTGTTGGCCCAATATAGAAGGGCCCAATAAGACATTTATTATTAAGACTGTGAGTTCTTTCTTGGACTCAAGTATGATATCAAGTCCAGACTAGGACCTGATACCGAATGATGAAACCTGGCTAGGTTTCAATCTTGAGGATAGTGACTGCGAGTCCTCTCCTGGACTCTGAATTTGATAACGAGTCCTGACTAGTAGGACCCGCTACTGAATGACGTTTCTTACTGAAAACATCGCTATTTATCATATATCTGCTGTACTCTCATTGGTCGGTAAACTGGGATGCCTGATTGGACAGTTAGATTGGCCAATCATGGAGCTCGCTAAAATGGCAAATCAGAGACGCTGCTGTTTTCCTCGCCGTTTTTTCGTTTATCTACGTAGAATCGGCTAATATCTTAGCATTATTTTCAATGGTAGGCTTACCATTCATATATAAAAACCTTTTTTGCTGTGACTTTCATTAATTACTACAACTTCGAATATCTTAAATTTAGAACGCCCTTACCAAAATAGAGAAACCTATACTTAAGGCATACATATAACATCACTTTAAGATATGTATCTGGTGTGCAGGCTCCATTTGGAATCTATACTCCCTGTGTGGAATATTAAGGTTATGTTTTCCACAGAGGGTGTATGGATTTCAACTGGAATAGTCCAATTCTTCTGGTGACAATGTAAGCAACATGCCTATTAATATGCCCAATTGCTTAGTGTTGCTGCATGATGCGCTGGGCCCCTTCATGCAGTTACCCAGTGAACGTATTACTTGTCACGTATTTCAGTTTTGTTCATTTTGCAATGCTAGCAAAGGTGATGAAAATAAAAAACATCCCCTTTTTTCCAATGATGACACAATGGTGCAAGAGGTATGTAGGACCTAGCAATATGTGCAAGTGAAGATAAATCTGTCTGTAAAATACTCAGGTTTTCTACAAATCTTTAAAAACTGGCGCTATTGTACTATCAGCTTGATTTTAACAAATATGTCTTCCATGGAAATGCTTGCCATAAGTCTGTCAAACAAAATTCAAATGAATATTTTGGAATTGGCACCATTAAAACCCCACACACTATGTGTCAACTCAATATTTTAATGCATCTTTGCTACACCAAGACAATGTTTTGAAGACTGCAGTAACATAAATTTTAAAACTAAAAATGAGTGACATTCATTATAATACATACTTGTGAATTACACTTCAGACAAGTCGACCTGTTAAGTATAAGAAGCGTTGTAAGAATAATGTGCAACAAATTGTCTTACATGTTCTAATCTAAAAGTTAACTACACTAGCATCCAGAGATATATCGCAGCATTTTGCTCTGATTGATGTGAGCGCCCTGTAAATGAGTGGCATCGCAACATACAACCAATACTTTGACGCATAATCAACCCAATCAGATTATCGGTTTGTTGTTATGATTGTCAGTTTAAAGCAATAATGTGTGATTTGCAAAAAGAATAGATTCCTATTTAAATGTTTGTTTTCACTGATCACATTATCCCCTTTTAATTTCGAGCCAAACAAATGAGGTATAACGAAGAAAATTGCGATTTCAGTCCAGCGCCTACAATGCATGTACTACGCTCGCCGATCATAACATGTAATACTGCACGGAGCATCGCGCTCGACGTGTGCACACATAAGCTGACATCCACGGGAGATGTTAGCAAGCAGTCGATCGATGAACTCTGAATAAAACCGGGTCAATCCGGTTTTAATATAAAAAGTTAAATTTTACTGTTATTGAAGCACTTCAGGCTTAGACCCGTTTAGACTAGGGAAAAGTCGTACTTCAACAACAACTTTTTTGAAGTCGAGTTCAGTCAAATTCAGGTCTAAACAGGTACAGTCGTTGTTCAGAAATGCGACCGAAGTCGAGTTCAAAAGTCGTTGTTCAACAATGCACCCAAGGTTCATTAAGTCAAATTCAATTCGACTTTGTCGTGGTTGAAGTGCGACTTTTCCTGGTCTAAACAGTCAGTCGAATTGAATTCGACTTTTTCATGCGTATCGCTGACCTGGCGAGGTGAATTTCCGGTCTGTCGATTTGTCGCTAAGCAACGGCACTGTGATATCGATAAACAACAGCTGTTCTTGTGTATTTTCGTACATGGGCAGCATACTGCAGTGAGTGTACTGTAGACCTACATCCAATTTTCACTCCAAACTCGAATTAAATCCACAAAAATGACCGATTTATCGCGGCATAATAAGTTCATCTGAAATTGCAAAATCTTGTCACAAGATGCCGTCTTTTCCATTCGATCCACAGAGTTTGACCGGATGGATTTTGAAGTTTTAATTTAGGATAAATGGGTAACTCGGATGCAAATGGATTTAGTTCATAACGCAAGGTCAAAAAGTTTTGGAATCGCGGCCTGAATTCAGTGAGCCGCCCCGCGGATGAATCTTATATGAGCTATGACGTCACAAGTTGAGCAGTGACACGTTCTGCACATGCTCAGAATGAGTGAAATACGTGTTAAGAATTCAATATGGCGACATACTCAAAACGTTTCTACCGAAAAACGCTGACTTTTACTCAATTTCACTACTTGGCATGTAGATTTTTTGTTTAAAAAGTATACAGGTATTGAAAATAGAATATAATGAATTATAATCTGAGGTTTAATAAAAAAATACTGGCTGACAGAGGGCGAAAATGGTCGTAATCAAATTTAACAGAGTCAAATTCGTTGGGGCGCATAGTGTAAACACCCAGTAAAAAACACAAACACGAATTAATTTATGTTAATCCTTTGTCTTAATCGAATTCGATGTCGAGTTTGAATTTGACTTTTCTCTAGTCTAAACGAGGTCTTAGTCTTTTACGTGGTATTCTAGTACGCCACTGGGTATTATAATTATGCAAAAAGTAGAAATCCGAGTAAAATTCAGGGCATCGCTGTGAAGCAAATCACACATTATGGCTTTAATATGATTGTTATGATTTAATCAGCCAATCCCAGAGACTGTAATTATGTTCACATAATACATTTGATACATCTTCAAAACACTTAATATATCCTGATTCTTCAAGGCACCAATTACCATCACATGTAAACCACCTAAAGTCAAATTCATATAGCAAAAAAAATCATAATGTATTTATGAAGAGGTTCATCAGGTCTGTTATGTTTAAAATTAACAAAGAAATCTGAATAACTCATAATACATGATTATCTAGCACAAGTCAATGAACTAGTTGCAACCAAACTCAACTAATTTAGTTTGTCAAGCAGTATTCATAGTTCAGCTACATATCAAAATAACGTAGTAACCAGATACTCGTTTCGCTTGAGGGAAAGATCCTGTCGGTAGTTAGTTAACCCATACATCCCTCCTGACATTTAAATTTTCCTTACATGTACATGTATGTTTTAATATTGACATCTTTTCTTTTTAGAATTTATGATATTGACAGTAGTCGGTTACAGGTTTTACATCATATTTCTGATTCTAGAAAAATACTGCACTAATGTTTCTGGATTAACCCATGGTTTTTTGCTATCAGAAGGGAAAGAAGAAACAAAAAAGGAGAGGAGATGAACAAAGAAGTCACTTGGTACCCCCGGGATTCGAACCTCAGACCCCTCGCATGTCACACAGAAGATCACTGACCTGTAGTCACGGGACCAGCGATTCTGTGGGTATATATGACTTCTAAGACCGATTGCATCATGGCATCACATAGAATGCATGCAACCGCAGTAGTTTTGATAGTGAGCTTTAGTGAGTTTCAGTCGTGTTAAAGGGTTAATAAAATACTATCCTGTTGTTCCAAATGAAACTGGCAATGAAAATCAAATATTAATATTTGGCCAATTTTTAAAAAAATAAGGGCCAAAACATGCATTTTTATGATATTTTTTGTATGCTCTTACAATCAAGCCCTAAGACTTGTACAAAGACTAATTTCAAGTTATAGCATTTTAATTTGTGGAAAACATGTTGTCTTATCTTTTCATAACCAAAAATAACCAAAAATATTAAAAGTATGAGCCAACTCTTAGCCCATACTCAAGATTTTTAATGCTTAAAAGACTTGTGCCAAGTCTTAGAATTTTGTGACTTCTATCATAAGAAAACATGCAAAATTGCATGTTTTTGGCCCATTTTCACTCAAATTGCAAAAAGGTTAAAATTTAACTTTTGTAGAACTAAGAATTAGGATTTAGCTATGTTTCACATTTGGCAAAACAAGATAATATATTTTTAATTCCAAAAAAGTAGTGTTGTATTTTTCTAGAATCAGGAGTAGTTTTGAAAGCGGTATGTTAGAATACAGTAGATTTTACACATTTTGTTTCACAACAGATTCCCCCTCCTAAATATCATTTTGTTATTTTGGAAGTCAGATCTGATGTTTTATCAAAAAGTTACTGCTAATTTGGAAGAAAAGACTTGTAAATTGGCATGCCATGCTTTTTCGGTAAGTATAAGATTTATTTTTGGGGTGGTTGTCAGCAACTCACATTCCATAAGGGAACAGTCTAAACGATTGAAGGCATCCTCTATGCGAAAAAATAGTGTCATTTCTCAGCTAACCTTCCTCCCTCCCTGCCAAAAATTGAATCCTGACAATTACCTTCTTCAGACTGGTGTTTTTCAAGAATGCAATCCAAGATTTATAACCACTACCCCCTCCATTGAAACTATACAGTAAGCCAAAAAATCAAGGTACCAGGTATGTTTACCCCTGTATATCCTAAACAAAGACAGATATTTCATGATTGGAACCAGCAGTCAATAGCTGAATCTTTTAGCTCAAATTTTTCTTAAAAGACCTCATTCATTGAAATTGTTCAAGAAATAAAGACACAATGATCCAAAAAGCCAAGGAAGATGCCAATTTAAAAGTTGCAGTTTGCTCCATTGCATGCCTAATGAGCGTTGTGCTTTCATTAATTAGAACCACAAAAGTGCAACTTTTGATTTAGTTTCTTCATTAGGTTTTAGATCACCGTTTCTTTCATTCTCAACCAATTTAAACAAATAAGGTCTTAAATTAGAGCTAAAGAGTACAGGTATTGGCTGCTTGTTTTAATTTTGACATATTTGTCTTTATTTAGGAGGGGTGAACACAACTGGTACCTTAATTCTTTGGCTTACTGTAGTTTCATAGAACATCATCAATCTTTGCTGTTGTTCCATAACATGATGATCCAATGATGTACGAATGCTACAAAAGGTAGCTCTCATTTTTGCATGCCTATAGAATGACTTCATATAGGGGCCTGTTAAAGTTTACTGTCAATGCACTCATCTATCCTTTCATTGTGTTAAACCTGTATTTCCCCAAAACACTTTTACAGCAAGGACAATCCAATTCTTCATAAATAGAAAAGCTAACACCTGTAAAATAGAGGCTAAGACAAGGTGTAAAAACAGAGACAATAGAACTCTTTCCACGCGGGTATTGACTGCAGACGACAAGTTTTTTTTTTAATTCATAGATTTCATGAGCATATGTGGAATCAGCATGAAAAATGCATCAAATTGAGTACTAACAAGCCTAGTATTGGTCTGGTGGTTCTTAAGACAGCTCTTGATATTTTGAAAAAATATATCTCAAAACTTACAACTTTTTATGTTGAAGCCTATGGCTAGCACTCAGCACGCATATCATTTCACTTATACATTGGACCAGGCACATCCATTTTACTGTCCTCAGTCTTGTGGCAATTCACATGAATATTCTCATCGTCAATCTCTCCACAGTTGTGACATCCTGAAGTTTTTAAAAATCATCAGATCTCTTTATTTTTTAACAACATTGGCTTTTAAGCACTACGGCAGATAGAAAGGAAGAGGAGCGAGAAAATGCTTTATTCTTCTCATGCTGTATGGCTATATCAATTACATTCAATAGAGTCAGTGGAGGCAATCTAACAATCCCATAATGCATGTGTTTCTTCAGTTTTGTTAGGAGAGCAAAATATATCACATTCATCAGTTGTTGGTTTTTTTTCTACGCTGATTCTATGTTCTATTAAAATGTTATTTTCACCGTCTTTCTTTTGCTAATTTTGTTGATTATCAATTTTACAATGTATATAAATACTCTTTTTTTTGTTTTCAGTCACATTGTTCCCCTTTGACCATGCATATCTTCCACATGCTATGATGTTGAAAGACAAGTTTTTAATTCTTATTTCATTTGCTTGCCAAATTCCACTCTGAAAACCAAACATATTTGCAAAGATGTTGCAAAAGCAGGGTCAGAAATTCAAATTCGGTGAGAATCCAAGAATCCATTCTCGCAAAGATTCTTGTCAACAAAATTGCAAGAATCTAAATGGATTCTTGTAAATATTTCAATTTATCATACTAAGTTATATAGAGAATCCATGGATTCTTGCAAAATTCCACTGGGAGAATTCAAAAGGATTCTCGCACTTGGTTGCGAATTTCTGCCCCTGCAAAAGTAAATTAGACTAAGCCTCTGTCATCAGCTTGTATATATACAACAACTGCCTTCTGGGATATCATCATCTCATCCTCAACAAGCCAACAAAAACGGAAGAATTGTCCCATCTCGTATATCGCGTGTTTACCCAGCTAAGTTCTCTAAGCTGTTGATTCGCCTGATAATATTTTCAATTGCTCTGCTAAGTACGGGAATGATCAACGTCTAATCTGTATGGATATAGGGCGATGTTTTTCAACAAATCAGTCAAAAACTATAAATGGTGAATAAATAAGGACTCGGATAGCGATGTTTTGAATTATTTTTTGTGGGACCTGAGAGCACATCAGACATATCAAAATGCATTTTGAATACAAAATAAGGTTCAAGCATGCATTACACATTTATTCACCAATCTTTGTACAAGAACAAATGATAATGAGACAAATGAAAGGGAATAATCAGAAATAATTTGGGTGATTATTTAACTGATGCATGCTTCAACCATCTTTTGTACTTTGTTCTCAAAATTACAGAAAATTACTTAGGCAATTGGTGTAGTAGGCAGACGATATTATTTTTCTTATTACTCCAGTGATATCTTAGGCCTGGAAAGTATGTTTGCTGTAATGAAGAAAAACATGGCAGTTTGGAGGAAGTCGTGTACTGTTCTATGGGTCACTAGGATACACATTATTGTGTCTAGAATACAAATCACTGGAGTAATCCAACTCAAAATTTGGAATAGGAATGTTTGGGTGATGTACCTCAATGTGAGGTAGAAAACACAATGTGTTACAATCTGGTCATGTACCTTTAACTTGCTAGCCTATTCATAATTTGTAGCCACAAGCAAAGGGTTCAAACTCGTAAGTATTCAAATTTGATTGAAATATGACCACTAATACAAGAGATGTTAGCCCATCTGAACCTTCTGACAAAAAATCAAATTACTTACTACTATTGACCATGGGCAATTTACGGAAACTATTGAATAAACTTGTATTAAATTCAGTTATCTTTTCAGAGCACAATTAAATGCAATTATATCTACAGCCTTATTCACAAAAGTTATCATATTCAGGCCATTACTATGGTCACAGATATAGTCTTTTCCAACTTCAATTATTGAATACCTGCTATTAATTTGTTTTCACTTTTTAATGTTCTAAGAGAGGGTGTAGAATTGTTCAACAGCATACAGATATGAACACAAATTTGAGGACAATATGCATATAGATCATATTAAAATTATTTTGTATTAGTGGTAACATAACATACGTGTGGTTTTTTATAGCTTGTCTATTCAAAAGCGTTTTTGCCTCCATGGGGTCTGAGTCTCCCTGTTTTGTTTTGTTTTGGCTGGGGTTTTTTTCTCGCTGTTCGGGGGGAGTAAGGCAGTTTGTATTAATTGCCCCAGCTCAAGCCATATCAGTAATGTCACCCTTGTGAGGTAGTAATTGCAGCGGGACTGTTTCCCTCAGCATTCTTGATTGGCTGCCTTACGACCTTGCTAGGCTCGGACCAATCAGATCTCTTGTTAGTGAGTGTCTGGGTATTTCGCGTTTTTTCCCTTTCCTCCTCATTCACTTTTTTCGGCTGAAGGAGTCAGGTTCGTTGAAAATCCCACCCAACCCGCCCAGTTTTGTAGCTGGGGGAGGGTCCAGTGGGCCGTTTCCAGACCAGTGATGTTTGGGGTAGCTGGCCAGGTTTATGCGCAGTCCCCGTTCCAGATGTGGGGGTGGGCTGGCAAGATATCTTGCAGCCATGTGCTCAGCCGGGTACGGCATGTTTTTTAGGGGGATCAGGGTCTGGACCTTTTCTTTTTTGGTAGTTTCAATGGTCGTGTCCGGGAAATATTTTGGAGGTGTGTTGCCCCAGGTGGGATCCACCATCCAAATCATCAAATAATATGTCCAGAATCCGTTCCCACCTTTTTGTTCCCCATCAATGGGAAATCTCTGTAGATAGTCCTACTTGTCTGCCGGGCTTGTCTGTGCATCAGTGTGGTGCTCTGACCGTTTCAGCTATTTCCCATAATTTCCGCAAAAAATAAAAGTTAATTGGGTGGTATCAAAAATTGGCTGTGTGATGAATTATTTTTCTCTGCATGAGATTCTAAGACCCTCTTGAGGACAAATCAAATTATGTTGGGGGAACAAAGAACCAAGCAAAAACTTGTATCCTCCAATTGTGACGCAAATGTAATTAACCCTAACAAGCCCAAAAGCCACACAAATACAGCAGCAAGCAACTGAGAGCGCAAGTCTCCAATTTGATGACATTTTGTCATCATGCAAAAGCACATACATGTGACACAATCTGCTCCATGGTGGCCAAAGGAGTTACTATAATTATTACTTTACTGCTTATTCAATCATTAGGCTATCATATACAGATAACACTAAAGGTCTAGCATCATTCTTAAGTTATCAAGTTTTGTGATGTCTATTTTCTAGTGTATTTTATTGGGTTTTTTAATCCACATTTTGCCTATCTCAATTTAAAATTTATCGCCTTTGGCCTTCCAAGGATATTTGATCATATTTCCAGGGCGGCGCTATGGCCGTTTGTGTGTCTGGCACCGAGGGGTCTGGAGTTCAAAACTGCATCCGATAATATGAAAATTCTGGTTATCTTCTTCCTTCCTTCCTTCTTTGCCTTGGTGGAGTTAAGGTTAAGGAAGTTAGCTAGCAATCACTGTATTGTGATCATTTACTGGTGAGCCAGACTGACATGCACATCACACTCAGGGTTCAATTAGTTAACTTGCTATTTACAATGCCAACATGTGGACACACAAAACATTTGTAGGTACTAAATTACAAGAGGACTTGCTACGGAACTGGCCAAAGTGAACTGAACAAAATGCTGAAACCTGTCCTCATTCACAGACAATGACACAATTACAAATTCTACTCATATTATGATATGATTGTCACACAAGAGGTTTTGCTTGTTATTGTAACACCCCAGTTTATATAATAACATTCAAAACATGTTTATATTTGGACCATTAAAATTCAAGAATAGTTTTACAGGTAGAGAGTACATAATATGCAAACATATTTTCAGACCGATATCACAATGGCTCATAGGTTTCGTAAGATAGTAGGCAAACTTTTGGAGAAGAAAATGGTTTTGTGTATAATCAGAGAAACACAGCTTTTGCCCCGCAGTGTCATGTTATACGTGCTTCAATTGACATTCAAAGCACATGTATTGACGTTTCGAAATCTTTAAACATTAAGACTTAACACAAATAGTCTGCCAAATAGACAGCGATATTAATAACAACATTCTATTTCGTTCTAAGAAGGAAACCACTTTGAACAGAAAATACTTAAACCGTACCAGCAGCCCATCATATTGCCTGCAGGATTGTGAAAGTATAATCAGCGTTATCAGCTGTATTTACTTTGCCTTTGATAGTGAGTTTACTGGTTCAATGTCTAGATTAAAATTGAAAATCTAAACTGAAATGACACCTGGAAAGAGCCAGAACTAAACACAGTTTTAGCAGTACTTAATAAGCTGGATGCTACCACAGTCATGCATAGCTTTTCAAAGCAAATTGTGTTTTATTGTTTGATTAGGGAATTTCTAATAAATATATTCAGGAAGTAACTGTTTTATAGAATACATTAAAACAATTGGATGAATTTACTGTCTTCAGTAGATAGCATATCAGTAACAATTGTTCTTGGAGTTGTTTTATGAGCCATGTCCCACTTTGTGATCAAGAAACTAAACAAAAATGATTAAATGTATAATGTTTCAAACATGATTTGAACTTGTCTGAATATACTAGTACCTGTATAAATTTATGTTTTAAAAGCAATTCAAAAACACCTTCCTACAGAAATGGTGAAAATATGTGCACATCTTCTCTACGCAATATTCTCATCCAAATCTGCAAGAGAGTTAGAAGTCCAGGTTTAAAACCATCATTGGAATAACTACATAACAGGCAGTAGTAAACCATACCTTGACAGACTTTCATGAGTATGGAGGCTTGACTGTTACGGATGTGCTGTCTACTGAAGACAGTAAATATACAAAGGGTGTACAATGAATACTTGGATTAGAACATGCTGTGTTGCATGTAATAACAACCATAGCGCTTCAACTATATTTATAAATACATATTTAGAAATATGCACACAACCTTTTGCGTGCTGCCATAACAGGTTGTAGACATGCAGTCTGGAAGAGTGACCTTTGGCATGGCAGGTCTTTCTGTACATTTGAATGCAAAGGTGTTGGTGGTAAAGCGACACCAGATTGTGCTACAAAATTGTCCCATTTTTTCAACATTTCCGTCATTCCTGTAAATAAATATTTGTTCCGTTAAAGCAAATAAAGAAAGAAAAAAGGAACAAAGAAAGCAAGCAAGCAAAGAGAACAGGAAAGACAAGTAATAAGATGGAACATGGGAAGCTCAAAAACAAGAAGCATGAATTGAAAGAGAGGAAAAAAATCAGAAATAAAGACATAAAAGAATAGGAAAATCAATTTCCTGCACCTCTTCTCTCGACACACATTGTCCTAATCTGAAGAAAAAAACACCGAGGCCACCCATAATCTAATAACGTCAAAGCCACTTGTCATCTCTCCTTATGCTTCAAAAATATTTGAAAATATCCGTGTGACAAATCAATATTGACATAGAACAGAGTGACCTATCAGGCAGCATGAAGAAAAAGCCAACTTCAGGTAAATCTTGACAGCACCGGAAATGTTGAGTTGTGGTTGCGTGTGTATAATACTCTTCAGGCTCATCAGCGGGCTATTCTAGTTGAAATCCTTACACCCCCTATGGAAGACATGACCTTAATCTTCCACACAGGGAGTGTGAATTTCAAATGGAGCTACTCATTCAGTGTCGTCTGCTCAAAAAATGTGCTATTCCAGTTGAAATCCATACACCCCCTATGGAAGACACGACCTTAATCTTCCACACAGGGAGTGTGAATATCAAATGGGGTTACCTGAGTGGGTGATTCCATTTGAAATCTACACCCCCTGTGTGGAATATTAAGGTCATGTTTCCATAGGGGGTGTATGAATTTCAACTGGGATAGCTCAAAATGCTGTATAGACGCATTGTCTTAATGGATACCGGCAGATTTGTGATCGCTAAAAGCTTAAAGCTTTTTCTTTTTTGCACGTATGCATTTAATTAAATTGAACCTTGTATGGTCAGTGCTGAATTGCAATCATTGTGAAACAACTGAGAACCCATTTTTTTCTATTGCCAACCCGAGTCTTTTTTATTTGACCTAGGTGATAACCTAATTCTGTTTGAATTCAAGCCATATTGTATATTTTCTGACAAGGACGCCCTCAATATTAAAAAAAAAAGTTTATTACACCATTGCAATGTTCTTTAGCAAACTAAGATACCCTGCAATAATCAAGACTTTAGGTGCTTTAGTTTTGTCAAAACAAGATTTTGGACTTTATTGATGTAAATAAAGTTTTTAACAAGCGCAACAAAGAGACAACACAGTTTCTTCAACTTAATTTAAAGTAGTTTTTACTTCAGTTTTTACTTCTTTGTACTTTTCATAACTTTCATTTTATTTGTCAGTTCTTTTGTTTCAGTTTTCTTTTGTTCCTTTTGTTTTAAACTAAAGGTACACATAAATTAGCCATTCACCACTCTCAAACCAGATGTCTAGTCCGTAGAGTTATGAATAGGCCAGTTTGTCACTTTTAAAACGGGACCTGTGTCTAATCAAATGCTTGTAACTTTGTTTCTTGAAGTCACATTGGATTCAATGGGGTGTCATAATGTGCCTGAGTAGATAAATTTACCCAAATATAGTTATTTTAAAATTAGGATTTTTTTCCAAAGTGTAAGGATACTTTTTTGGCGCAGTATATTTGGCTTTATATTGACAAGAACACAGTAACAATGCGTGTACAATCTCAGGAGGGATGACCCAACTTTTAAGCTGATTACAATTAAGAAGATGAGCAATTATCCTTTCAAAACATACACAAAGTCAACTCATCTTAAAGTCAAAACAGTCTACAATCATATGGGAATTCTCTAGAAATTTCTAATTTAGGCGACAAAAAAAACCCTGTTCTATGGGCCGGCTGACCCAGAATTTGCGTTTTGGACAATTTGTTTAAAATTGTGATAAAATCATGTCAAATTAGCCATTTTGGGACCAAAATTTATTAATTTTGGCTGAAAATGTTTAGAAAATATGTTTGCAAAAAATCTTTTTTTTTCTTTCAGATTTGTCAGATACCTTGCCCTCTTTCTTTTCAGAAATGTTATGGTAATTTTAGCCTTCAGAAAAAACAAAAAAACCCGACTGACCGTACTTGAAAGGTCTGTCCGCTAATAGAACAGGGTTTTCGTCATTGCCTTATTAACAAAATTAATATGGAATATAAGCATCACAAGCTGAATGGAAGTTTGACCTATAATCAAATGATTGAATAAAAAAGGAAAATGCTATATTGGAAAGCATTCTTATACTAGTAAATAATTCCAAGCATATCAAGCAGTTTTGTTGTTGGCAATAATCAGAAGATGGGGTCAGCAATCAGTAATATTGTCTCGAGACATCAGGAAAACACAACACCAAAGCAATGATTAGACTCCGCATTGCCCTCCCGATCATGAGGACCATTTATTAAGCTATTTATGACCATTCAACAATTTTATATTCATATACATAAATATAATTGAGATAAATAATGATAAATAATGATAGATTTCATAATATAATAATAATCATAGCACTTTCATAGCAGTTAAGACATAATATAAATAGTTATTTATCTTCCAATAAATATTATTAATAACACAATACAAGAATTATTGGGAAAATGTGTACAACAAGCCAACCATATAGGCTGGACATGCAAGAATTGACTTCTGTATCACATTTAACCAAATTTCATCTTAAGCAAATACAGATACCTCTTTGGATCAAACAGAGGATTGAATTGGAAAACAATATTTATAACGCAATTATTAAATAAACAGAAATCTCCAAAAGAAGAAACAATGCCAACTCTATCAATGAATTAAATCTTTAAATCCCTATATAAGCTGGTAATTATTGAAAAGTCAGCCAAAATTTACTATAAAAATATATTAATAATGAAATAATCCACTGACAAAAACAATCAAGCCAAAAAGATACTTCAAATAAGCATAAATTACTCTACATAAAGCGTAGTAGAAAGTGGAGACAATCTACAGACAAGTTTCATCAGGCATTGACGAGACTCCATACAAAGCGTAGTAGACAGTGGAGACAATCTACAGACAAGTTTCATCAGGTATTGACGAGACTCCATACAAAGCGCAGTAGAAAGTGGAGACAATCTACAGACGAGATTCTTCAGGATTTGAAGAAAATCCATAAAAAGCATACATTTCCTTTAAAAGCGTAGTAGAAAGTGGAGACAATCTACAGACAAGTTTCATCAGGTATTGACGAGACTCCATACAAAGCGTAGTAGAAAGTGGAGACAATCTACAGACGAGTCTCATCAGGTATTGACGAGATTCCATACAAAGCGTAGTAGAAAGTGGAGACAATCTACAGACGAGATTCTTCAGGATTTGAAGAAAATCCATAAAAGCATACATTTCCTTTAAAAGCGTAGTAGAAAGTGGAGACAATCTACAGACAAGTTTCATCAGGTATTGACGAGACTCCAAACAAAGCGTAGTAGAAAGTGGAGACAATCTACAGACGAGTCTCATCAGGTATTGACGAGACTCCATACAAAGCGTAGTAGAAAGTGGAGACAATCTACAGACAAGTTTCATCAGGTATTGACGAGACTCCATACAAAGCGTAGTAGAAAGTGGAGACAATCTACAGACGAGATTCTTCAGGATTTGAAGAAAATCCATAAAAGCATACGTTTCCCTTTAAAAGCGTAGTAGAAGTGGAGACAATCTACAGACAAGTTTCATCAGGTATTGACGAGACTCCAAACAAAGCGTAGTAGAAAGTGGAGACAATCTACAGACGAGTCTCATCAGGTATTGACGAGACTCCATACAAAGCGTAGTAGAAAGTGGAGACAATCTACAGACAAGTTTCATCAGGTATTGACGAGACTCCATACAAAGCATAGTAGAAAGTGGAGACAATCTACAGACAAGTTTCATCAGGTATTGACGAGACTCCATACAAAGCATTCATAAAGCCATCACAAAGCGTAGTAGAAAGTGGAGACAATCTACTGACGAGATTCTTCAGGATTTGAAGAAACTCCATACAAAGCATTTATTAAGCCAACACAAAGCGTAGTAGAAAGTGGAGACAATCTACAGACGAGATTCTTCAGGATTTGAAGAACTCCATACAAAGCATTCATAAAGCCATCACAAAGCGTAGTAGAAAGTGGAGACAATCTACTGACGAGATTCTTCAGGATTTGAAGAAAACTCGAGACAAAGCGGAGAGTAGCATAATTTGACATACTTTTATTGAAGCATCTTGGACAAATGAGATAACTGAATTACCCTTCCAGCTACTGGGAGGGTGGGTGGGATTTTTTTTGGACCAGCATGATCGGAGGAGCAAATGCAAGTGGCTTACTAAGAAAGGTGTGAACACAACAAAAGAAATGGAATTAAAGCAGAGACCTGATTGGCTGCACCCCACTAAAGTGCCATCTGAATGGCCAAGAATCTGAGATTGTTGCTATAACAACACAACAACTCCTACATCATTCCAATACCATGACCCAAATCAATAGTATAAACTTTCAAGAGGACTTGATATGGCTCAAGTGGAACTGATAGGATAATTGTCCAGACTTGGCTGCACATGAATGCCCAAGTTTCCCTGATGCTGAGACAATCTGGTTTTTAAAAGATTTTCAACTTTGAAAAACGTCATTATTTTAGTGTTTTGTTATTATATCAAATGATTATACAAAAACTGAACAAAAAATACAAAAAATGAACCATCACCTGGCTGATTTGTTTTGTTTGTTTATTTATTTAAATTTATTATTTAATTGTAATCAAAGGGGAGTGATCAAATACACACCTGTACACATTCAAATAATAGGAAACATAAAGGAGGTCATATACCTAATATTTATGCACACACCTGTGAGATTTATATAACACCTTGATTTCTGGGTCTTTTAAATTCAGTGATACAGGTGCATGCAACTTAAATCCTTTTTTTGAACTTCTACCATTTAAGTTCAAATACAGAAGTCTTTCCAATATAGAGCGAACTAGAGCGAGCGCTTTAATACAGTACATGTATGTACATAGGCATGTGATAAAATAGAGGGAAAATGGGTGTTTGTGACCTATATTTTGCAAAATTTTCCGACTCGGAGCACCCCAGAGTGGCCCACCAAACTTTTTTCAAGTTTCAGTCCCTCAATGTTAAAAATCTTCCTAAGCCAATGATGTACATGCCCCAACAAATTTAACTTAGATATAAAAAATGAAATTAAAACAAAACCAACTTGATGGGGGAAATAAACCTAAATTGCAGGAAATGTTTTGCATATAAAACAAATATTAATTATGGTACTTAAGGAAAGTGTTATGCAACAGGTAGAACTAAATAGCAAAGAATACCAGAAACAAGCATCATACCATGATCCTTAAGTTTCTTTCAAAAGTTAAAATAAGATTTGGTAAACTCACAATCAAAGCAAAATCCTGGCTTGAAATAACAAGATAAAAGTTGTTATGTTCATCTTCCTTTGGTCCAGTTTTAGGCCACAATAACTCATTTTGCCCATTTTGGCAAAATAATAATTTGTGCATGCTTCTCGTGTATATCTCCTAGTAAAGTCACTTTAGAGACAGCGGAGGAGTTGGAAACTTTGCCCCTCTGGCTTGGTGGACCCAGTACGCCCCTAGCCCTGCAGACATTCACAACTGATATCCATACATGAATACACTGTATGCTCCATCACAGATATTGGAACTGTGGCTCCATGTTCTTCCTGATGTTCATGCATGAATATGCTACATGTTCATCGTCAGGCAAGAATAAACAAGTACATGTACAAGAAAAGGAGTAGCAATATTGCAAGGAATCACCACCAGACAGAAAAGTAGATATGGAACCACACCTCAAGTACTTGATGAAAAGTGCAGTTCTTAAAAATGCTTACTAAGACTACTTTCTACAAATAATGCAGTCTTGTAATTTCAGAGTAATCATGAGTAATACAACACCCTATTTTCCCCGCGGTCTTTACACTATATTTGGCAACTCAATTTTAGTATTATATTGTATTTTTAATGTATTTTATAGTGTTTTTTTAAATATGTTTATAATTATGTACTGTGTAATTTTAGTTCTTTTATTTTGGTGTGTGTATAAGGGACCCCATCCAGTGGGCATGCGTGCCTGTTTGGGGTTGCCCTTTTGTACCACACACCGCTTTTTGATATTTTGTGCAATAAAGGTATTAAACTAAACTAAACATGCCTTAAATTTAACCAACATGTTTTAAGGCCAAAAATAATAAACATAAATAAAAATAATTCGCAAAATAAACATAAGCAAACAAGAAATAGGCCTGCATACACTGTTTACCTGCATTTCATGCACTTGCAGAAAGAGTATTTCTAATTAAACTTGTACATGTATGATCACACTTGAATGTTAGCTGAATATATCGCAACACTGTATCGCCTTTTGGAATTTTAATCTGAGCAATTAATTTTAGAACCATGAATTTAAAAGGCTATAAACATTTTTTGACCCACAGGCTATAATTATTGTGCAATGGTTTGAAACAACTAAGAAATTAAACTGCTTACTGTTTAGAACCAGAGCTGGTTTAGAACAGTTAAAATCATGGAAAATTAAAATCGCTACAATATCCAGCTATACTAATTAAATTTCACTTGGATGACAATCAATAAAAAAAATTATTTTTTCACTTCATCAGATTTTTGGAAGCAAATCAATTTGACACATTTAAATTTCATTATGATGTTAGTCTGACATGAGTAACCTGATATTTATGTATTCTAGTTCTACTGTAGCATGGTACCCTCCATAGACCAGCATTCTATTAGTGAAGTTTGAAAGACCATTTAACTCATTAACGCTGACACTAACGTCACAAGCAAGAAGTCAATTATGCTCACGGGCTTGTCACACAAGTTATTCATAACATACAATTGGACATAACCATATCCTGCGGGCAGTGTACGACACATGTCTTTCAATTTTCTATTGCAGATAGCTTGCTTCCTGATATAATGATGTACATACATGTATATACATTTTGATTTGATGAGCCCATATGACTACACAGAGAGAATCAAAAATAATAACAGGAGGAATATTCTTTTCAAAATTATGTAAAAGGGGACATTTTTCACGCTTTGTCAATTTTGAACCATTTCAATTGTTTTAAATTTGTGATTATATTTCGTATCTTCCTTACATTGACCTTATGTTATTATTTTTTGTGGTAGCTGCTTCTAATGTGAAAAGCATGAAAATAAATGTAGCGCAAAAAATTCCACTCATACAAATTGTATTGTAACTTGACTTTCTATGTACAGACTCCTTTAAATATAATTGTATGAGTGTCTTGAAATTATGGCAAGATTAAAGCAGGACTATGATTTAAGGTGCAATCAGTGGTTCCAGCAAATGGTGCAAAACATTTGACAGATAAATTCTAATTGATATGAAATATTGACAAAAAGGATGAACATAGTAGTGATAAACAAGGCGGTTCTCGAACCACAAGTCTCGCCTGCTTTCGCGATGTTTTCGCGTTTACTTTTGATAGAAGTAAATGAACCTGCAACAACCCATGGTAACCCCGAAATGACCTCGAGACGACCCTGAAATGACTTTCCAAAAATTTGGCTCTAAATGTTGACTGTACCCACCAAGTTTCATGCCCATACAACAGTTTTTAGTAATTTTACCTCAGATGACCCCTGGGTGACCTTGGATGACCCCAAAATGACATTCAAAAAAGTTGACTCTAAATGTTGACTGTAACCACCAAGTTTCATGCCCATACGGCAGTTTTTAGTAATTTGACCTCCGATGACCCCTAGTGACCTTGGATGACCTTAAAATGACATTACAAAAAGTTGACTCTAAATGTTGACTGTACCAACCAAGTTTCATGCCCATACGACAGCTTTTAGTAATTTGACCTCAGATGACCGCTGGGTGACCCCGGATGACCCCAAAATGACCTGATCAGGTTAAGAACCTCTGATCGCGCTACTCCCCACCAAGTTACGTCACTGTACCCCATACGGATCTCCAGATAATTTGTTCACAGGGTAATTTGCTTGTTATCTTCTGCCTTACCCCTTTCCTCCCCCCGTACTGCCCATTCTGCCCTCCTGCACTTTCCCCCCATCACTGAGCAGCTTGACACACTTGCCCCTATCGCTGTTCAAAATTGCAGCTCGATACGTCAAAGCATGGCGAAATACATAGCCTGAGAGCAACTTAATCCAAATTTCAAGAAAACATTTGACCTCAAATGACTTATGGTGACCTTGAATTGAACCTCGAATAATAAATAAGGTTCTCTATTCCGAAAATAGAATAAGGCTCGCTAATCCCAACCCCAACTCTAAACCCTAACTCTAAACCCAAAACACTAACCTTATTTTATATTCGGACTACATTGTAGAGAACCTACGGATTAGTGAACTTAATTTGGTTTTCGGACTAGCGACCCTTTGGATTAGAGAGAAGTCACATAGCACCTCGCATCCCTGCGCTTAATATATTCCCCCACATTTTTTATCTTTTCACCATCGACTGGGTCATTTCTGCCCGGCATTTCTGCTGCGCTGCAAATGCAGGGTAACGATTCACTACCCATGTACTTTTAATAATAGCGGGAGGGCGGAAGTCCAAAAAAACTTTTTGTGATCTTCAAGCTGTTTAAGATCAGATATGTGTTTAGCATTGTAGCTTGTCAGTTTATGTGACTTCCAGTATCACCAACTAAATCGTCACATGTACTGTTCCTACTGGGCACGTCACTGCTTATCGCCCAACCTATTACCCCATTTTGGCTATGTAAAAGGAAAGGAAGGAATAAAGAGAGCAGATGAACAGAGAACTTGTTTGTTTTCCTTGGGATTTGGATCCCGGATCCCCCACGTGCCAAGCACTCGATTGGCGACTGGTAGGTGTTTCGCTGCCCTGGACAACGAAACCGTGCACATATACATAAGTTGGGGTAATTGCGTCATACTCATCCACTCATCTGGGATGCATGATGGCTTTGTGCTGTTGGATTTTGTTGGAATTAAGGCATGTGAGGGTTAACCACCTCAAAAGGTGATTGACAGTGTGAGGTTCACCTGCATCAACCTTCATCTAATTTGTTTCTACTGGAGCCTTGCATCACCTTGCATCACCCATCAATCCTATGCAAAACTAACTAGATGGACTGCGGTTCTCGGATGTCTCACAAGTTGATACAAAGCTTCAAGCCTAAAAGAGGAGACTGAATTTGACCTTAGATGACACCTGGATGACCCCAAAACAACCTTCCAATGACTCCTGGGTGACCCCGGATGACCTCCCAAAAATGTGGCTCTAAATGTTGACTGTACTCACCAAGTTTCATGCCCATATGATAGTTTTTACTAATTTGAACAGATGACTCCTGGTGACCCCAAAATGACCTTCCAAAAATTTGGCTCTAAATGTTGACTGTACCCACCAAGTTTCATGCCCATCCAACAGTTTTTACTAATTTGACCTCAGATGACCCCTGGATGACCTCCGATGACCCTGAAATGACCTTCCAAAAATTTGGCTCTAAATGTTGACTGTACCCACCAAAATTCATGCCCATACAACAGTTTTTACTCATTTGACCTCAGATGACCCCTGGGTGACCCTGGATGACCCCAAAATGATCTTCCAAAAATCAGGCTCTAAATATTGACTGTACCCACCAAGTTTCATGGCCATGCAACAGTCTTTACTAATTTGACCTCAGATGACCCCTGGGTGACCCCAGATGACCCCAAAATGACCTTCCAAAAATTGTGCTCTAAATGTTGACTGTAGGCCTACCTACCAAGTTTCATGGCCATATGACAGTTTTTGCTAATTTAACCTCAAATGACCCCTGCAAGACCTCAGGTGACCATGACCCACTAACCAATACAAACTTGTTGTGCCTGGGGTCAAGATGCACCCACCCACCAAGTTTGAGGAACGTGCGACCCCTAGTCTCCGAGAAAAGAGGTAAATAAGGAAAATGGGCCCCTGACCTCAAATGACCTTTAACCTCAGTATATGACCTTGAACCTCACCCAAAAATGTAGCCAGAGTTTCTGACCATGACCCACCTATCCTGAAAATCTGAAGTCAATCCGCCCATCCATGCCCGAGATATAGCATCCGGACGGAAGCACGGACATTGCAAAAACAGTATGCCCCGCGGTGTAGGTATAAAAATGTCATTAGAATGTTCTCCTTATTAGGTCCCTTTCCTCATACCACACTTCTAGAGCATGTTCTCACACCTATATTTGGTTGTCACTAATTTAAAATCTCATCTTGCACAGTTTACGCCTAGACAGGTACATACATTGTATAGCAAATAAGGTTGTGAAGCCACGTACCCGTACATATTTACAGAAAAGGGATCTTCTTGTCTTTCTACGCTTTAATTTGAAAAATGAAAGAGGCACAACTTATCACAACCAGAGTACATTCCGTTAGGCGGTGAAAAAAGAAAACCCTGTTCTACGGGCCCGACCGACATGACCGACCCTAGATTTTGAACAAATTGGGAAAATAATTTCAACAATTTCAGGAACCAAATTTTTTTTTGTATTTTCCCAAATTGCAAATATTTACAGATTTTGGTGATTTTTTTTGGTCATTTCAAAAAGAAAAAAAGCCCAACCGACCCTACTTCCGCCCATAGAACATGGTTTTTTTACGTCGCCTTTACGCATGTACTGGTAGTTAACTGTTGTTTCACCTGTTCCAAAGATAAATTAGTCTGCCGAGTAGGACCTGTTTTTTCTTACTTACCAGACTATATCTACTCAGACTCTGATCACTAATAGTTAATCTCTAATGGCGTAAGGAAGACAAATCGCGAGAGTCTGTTGACGCTAGGGTGGCGCAGTTAGTGGACTTACGTGGTTAATCTTTCTTGAGTGATCAGCGTCTGAGTAGATAGTCTGGTAACTAAGAAAAAAAACAGGGGCAAGGAGCTCCTTTTCCACCAAAATTCATCCCGATCATGGGCCAACATAGTGTAAAATACAATTTTTTTGAGCACTACGTGCACACATCGTCACAATAAAGCCTTATTTGGAAGCTCGAATAGTACAGTCTCTTTTTTTTCGTCTGTGCCTCCAAAAATTTATTTTGCCCCCTCTGACCAAGAAAGCTAGCTACAGCCCTGCATTTTACACCTTGTAGTTGCCTACATCATTAGGAATATGGATGTTAATGTATTGTGTCTGCCTGACTCAGTTAGCTTCAGTTACTCTTTCTATATTTTTATAGCATATTCTGCAATTTCCTTTCATTGCCTAATCATGACTTGTCATGCTAATCAAATGAAACTTGGCATCCACGGCTAATTAGTAATAATGGGTACAATGCTGGTGTCAACACATCAGTAATACATCAATGCACATCCAGGGATGCGACTTGTTATTTATCAGGAACCTAATAAAATGCTGGGGATGGTTAGCCCCTTTAACTTGTAGTCTGATATTTAAGGGAATGCATTTTTCCTTAAGAAGTATTAAGTGAAAAGTAGTGCCTCGTTTAGATCCCTTTTCAGCTGCCTAGAACTGCTAAAAAGTCAGTGACCACTCCACCTAAAAAAAAACCCTTTTTATCGGTGGTGGGGGGCACACTGGGTTTAGTAGCTGTCACTAGATTTGTGCATTATTTTTCTATCTCCTGCAATATATTCTTGTATCACATTCAAAACCATTCAATATTTATACATATTCCACATTCTCGCAGTTCAGTTGTCAATTTTTTCATCTTGTATTCAATCTTTAATAAAAACTCAAAATCTTCACTAGTGTGCAAACATTTGAGTAGTAAATGATGCAAATATCATGTCAATCACATTGTCATAGGTAGGATGGAATGCTGGCCAAAAGCACAGGACGTCTATATGATTGTTTCAAATTGGCAATCGTAATTTTTTTCCATCTTGCAATCTGATTTTATCTGCAAGAATTTTTTTGTACAATAAACATTATGTAGCCAGAGGTTTTCAGTGGTATAAAAATCACAACTTTTTTTGAGAAAAGTGAGGCCCTGGGATGAGGCTGCAGATCACAAAATGCCCCTTTAAAACACATTCACAGGTTCAAATTTAATGAGGTGACATGGAGAACATGTCATTTGCATTATTGCATAAATTGTACATGTACACGATCTGTGGGACTGAGTGCGGGCATAAGAACACAAAATTAGATAAACAGTATATCTTCATTTATAGCCAACCAACAATACAAATTCCACTGAGTTAATGATATTTTAAATTACAAACACTGCACGTTTTCCCAGATTTCTTTGCTAAAAATAGTTTAAATTGGTAACTGTAGTGTTTCCTTGTTTTGATGGTGAAGTATCTCATCAGGGAGGGGGCTTTTGTTTGGTTTCCCTGTGTAGCCATACAATTGTTTGTTTTATTTCTTCTTTAACCTGGGACACTCAGTTGAAAACACAATTAATCATACATGTATATTCAACAACTCTTCCAATACCTTTGTAAGGGAGCCAAGCATTGTTAATTGGTGATGAATCCACAGTCCAGTAGCGTATACGCGAACGCAAGGTTACGCATGAGCGCGTAGAATTCGTCATGCCTGGAACGTATGCGTAAACATGAACTCTCTTATGTTGGCGGTAGCAGCTAAATATTACCGCTTTATTCTTTAGTTTTATTGCTGATATCAACAGAGAAATACCGTGATCTTCTTGAGTGGCAATGACAAACGGGCATTCCGAATGAATGAATCATGTGAATTAGACATCTTTAGCTTGTTTCGTTGTTGAAAGGGATTCAATCATGTTTCACCGTTGTTCATCACCGATTAACAACTCGCGTCTGGCACGTCTGCGTGGTTTAGCTGCCCTCGCGAAGTAAACCACTCAGACAATGCGGACGCATCGTTGTTAATCGGTGATGAACAACGGTGAAACATGATTGAATCCCTAATTCTTCCTTGAGGCCCAGTATAATACGCCTACAGTTGTCATAGCTCATACTACCCAACTTACTTTTAATTTACTGTCATTAAATTACTGGCAGAATACCAGGGCATAATCACCTCCCCCTGCCTCTCCTCCTCTCCTTTTCCCCTTTCCCTCCCTTCCACTTTCCATCCCTCTTTTCTCTCTAGCACTGTTTACTTAAATTCCCTGCACTATCAAAATAATCATGCCAATTCAAATTATTTTACTATATCTCTTCCCCAGGTACTGTTATATTTTTGTAAAAACAAAAACGCCTAAAAATTTGTTCAAAATCATTACCATCTAAAATTCTGGTGTTCAGTGGCCGGACTAGAACATCAAAATTGTTAAAATTATGGCCAGGGGAATAATTTTAGCTTTCTACTGCATGCTTTGTCACTTGACTAATTCTACCAATGATCCATGTAGACCAGGTTAAAACTGAGCTAAGTACCACTTGGAGAACGAGAAATTCTCATATGGTTTATCTGGACCAGTTTTGCATGGGGAACAAGAATTTCTTGGGTAAAAAGCCCGTAACCTGAGAACTTTTCCATGAGGGCGCTTTTTTCAAAATGGCCGCCAAAATCCATATATATGGTTAAATTAATCACATTAGGGGCATATTTAACCAGATTTTGGATTTTTATTGATAGCAATAATGAACTACTAAGTCATGTTATTAATATGAAGGTAACAGGAGGTCACAGCTGAGGGCGCTTTTTTCAAAATGGCCACCAAACTCAATGAAAAACATATATATGTCTAAATTAGTCACTTTAGGGGCATATTTAACCAGATTTTGAATTTTTATTGATAACAATAATGTACTACCAAATCAGGTTATTAATATGAAGGTAACAGGAGGTCACAGCTCAGGGCGCTTTTTTCAAAATAGCCGCTAAACTCAATGAAAAACATATATGGTTAAATTAGTCACTTTAGGGGCATATTTAACCAGATTTTGGATATTAATTGTTAGCAATAATATACTACTAGGTCAGGTTATTAATGTGAAGGTAACATGAGGTCACAGCTGAGGGCCCTTTTTTCAAAATGGCCGCCAAAATCGATAAAAAGCATATATATTGTTAAATTAGTCACTTAAGTGGTATACTTCATCAGATTTTGGATGTTATTATAAAATTTGATAGCGGTAAAGCATTACTAGGTCAGATTATTAATACGAAGGTAATAGGATGTCACAGGCGAGGATGCTTTTTTCAAAATGGCCGACACAATTGAAGGAAAGTATGATATCAACGAAAAAGCGCCAGGAAATGTTACTTAAGTTGAAAAAAAGTAATAGTTGTCTTTAACTTTTTGAGCTTATAATGAAGTACTTCAGGGTGGCAAAGGAAGATTCTGATTTAAAATGGCGGCAATGATGATTACCAGAATTACCTTTATGTATTAAAGAAGACCCCTAAAGCAACAGTGTTATAAATTGTCCGTTTTTGCATGGTTTCACTGATGCATTTCTCTTTGTTTTAATCCTCAGGATCATTCAAATCGCTATTTTCTGAAAAATCTTCATAGTTATTCTCTACCAATAGTATTTGGACAATGGACGTCCTCAGGCATTACCGTTTCATCACCTTTAGGTATCATATTTTCATTCCACCCATTGTTAACGATGTTTCCACCATCGTATACAGTGATATCTGCTGCTCTCCACTGCAATGAAATTTGTGCAAAGGATATGAAGCGCCAGCGCCTGCTTACATGGTGGTAGTAGGGATATTATCTGCAATCTTTTTATCTTTCGATCAAAGATATCGTATCTTGCTTTGTTGACATCTTTGCCCTTCACTCCGTATAGAAGTGAAACGTACTCCTCTAGCTCTTTGCATAAACTTTCTGACGGAAATCTAATACTCCCTCCAATATTCCAGAATGTGTCCATAAACTTTGGCTTTGACTACAGAAGCTTCAGTGCGCACTGACGTTTCGCCTGGCGAAAAAAAACGAGTTGCTATTTTGATTCCCGATCTTAGCAGTATTCAGGAAGAAGCTGACACAAAGGTCATCTTACAAAGCATGCAGTGAGGAATAACATCGAGGGTATAGCAATCATCCGTTCACATTCGGGAGACATAGACATTGCACTCATTGCTTTATCCCATTTCATTCATGATAGAGAACCTGGACACTAACACTGGCAAATACAGGAAGGCCTTTGCAGCTCAGAAGTTATTGAAATTTCACACGTTCACTGGCAATGATTACAACTCAGCTTTTTTTCCGCAAGGGGATGCGTCAGTGCTGGAAGCTTCTTGAGTCAAAGCCAAAGTTTGTGGACACATTCTGCAACATTGGAGGGAGATTAGATTTTCCGTCAGAAAGTTTATGCAAAGAGCTAGAGGAGTATGTTTCACTTCTATACGGAGTGAAGGGCAAAGATGTCAATGAAGCAAGATACGATATCTTTGATCAAAAGATAAAAAGATTGCAGATATATCCTTACTATCATATATTTAGCGCAAATTCCATTGCAAGAGAGTGGAGAGCAGCAGATGTCGCTGTATACGATGGTGGAAACATTGTTGACAATCAACGAAAACATGGATCCTATATGGGTTGAAACGGTAATGCCTGAGGACGTCAAAGAACTATTGGAAGAGAATGACTATGAAGATTTTTCAGAAAATAGCGATTTGAGTGATCCTGAGGATTAAAACAAAGATAAATGCCTCAGTGAAATCATACAACAAACGGACAATTTATAACACTGTAAGCAACGCTTTCTAGTTCACAAGTTGCTTTTTAGGGGTCTTCTTTAATAAATAAAGGCAATTCTGGTAGTCATCATTGCCCGGGTATCATTGCCGCCATTTTAAATCAGAATATACCTTTGCCATTATAAGTTCAAAAAGATAATGACAACTATTACTTTTTTTTTCAACTTAAGTAACATTTCCTGACACTTTTTTGTTGATATCATACTTTCCTTCAATTTTGTCGGCCATTTTTAAAACAAAGCATCCTATTACCGGCGTATTAATAATCTGACCTAGCAATGCTTTACCGCCCGCTATCAATAACAACATCCAAAATCTGATGAAGTATACCACTTAAGTGACTAATTTAACAATATATATGCTTTTCATTGATTTTGGCGGCCATTTTGAAAAAAAGGGTCCTCAGCTGTGACCTCCTATTACCTTCATATTTAATAACCTGACCTAATAGTATATTATTGCTAACAATCTAAATCCAAAATCTGGTTAAATATGCCCCTAAAGTGACTAATTTAACCATATATATGTTTTTCATTGAGTTTGGCGGCCATTTTGAAAAAAGCGCCCTCAGCTGTGACCTCCTGTTACCTTCATATTAATAACCCGACTTAGTAGTACATTATTGCTATCAATAAAAATCCAAAATCTGGTTAGATATGCCCTAATGTGACTAATTTAACCATATATATTGATTTTGGCGGCCATTTTGAAAAAGCGCCCTCACGGAAAAGTTCTCAGGTTACGGGCTTTTTACCCAAGAAATTCTTGTTCCCCATGCAAAACTGGTCCAGATAAACCATATGAGAATTTCTCGATCTCCAAGTGGTACTTAGCTCAGTTTTAACCTGGTCTAATGGATCTATACGGTTAGTTACACTTTGTAAGTAAAATTTCAATTACCGTATTCGTTCCATTAACTGCCCTTATAAGTGCCCACCCAGCAACTTTACTACACATCCTTTAGGATCCATACTATCAAACACAGAACTATCTACACATAAAATACATATTCCGGGCCACTTTTTACAGATGCAACTATGTAAACAATATAAAAATAAGCGCTCAACCCAAAATGTTTAGTACACTGGGCAGTTAATGCAATGAATATGGTAAGATTCAGCTCTCATGGTGTACTGCATGTACTTGCAGAGAGTGACAGGGCTAAGTAATTTCCTGCTGCCTAGCTGTCAACAGGTTCACTCATTTTTATGTTAACGCAACAAGAAATATTTACCCCAATAGGCTCGTCCACATGGAGGGCTTTTTGCTTAAGCAAAACGATTCTTGAGCAAATCATGGGGAAATCCACCATGAGAACTGTTTTTTCCCAAAATTTATCCCCAAGAAATTTAGAGATTTCCCAATTTCGCCAGAATGATCTTCAAGTGGTCCTTGGGCCATTTTGCGATTCTCGAGTCCCTCGCTCAGATTGAGGCGAGCGCTCTGTTAAAGAGCGACATATGTAGAGCTTTTTTTTCCCCGACCAATGCGTAATCGGCCAATCAGATTACCGATCTGTTGTTATGATTGTCAGCCGATTGAATCCCCAGCCAATCAGAACCACACTTCCGTGTTTCCCCACTTCCACGCTCTCAAAATGTTAACAACTGCTGTGCTTCTCTGGCAGAAACTGTAACATGATTCAATTCAGCATGCCACTAGAGTAAAGTTTCCAGTTGTAATTCTCGCATTTCACAATACAATGCGCCGCCATCGGTTGCTCTTGCTCTTGCTTCCGGTCTGGCTTGTTGACCAATATCCCACAATTCAACGCTATGATGGACTGTCGCAATTAAACCTAATGGGATTGCGAAATGCAATAATTTCGAAACTGCCGTCATCACACACCGACATCGCCTGGCTAATAATTGCTTGGTACAGCAGAGATACTAAAATGAATACCCGGGATCGATACACATGAATGTGCTATGTACGATTTGATATTCAGACGATAAATCTTTGGATACCGGGGTAGAAAATGATATACATCTCCCGTAATTGATTTAGTCTAAAGAAGCCAGATTTTGTTCCTTGCACTTGAATATACGTGTTCAACGGATATGATAGTCGTTAGCTTGCGCCTTGAGAAAGAACCATTGCGTCTTGAACTCAAAAACCGATTTTATATGTGCAGAACTATAGTGCAGCGTGAGGCTAGCTGCACTCACTGTGCAAGCAGTCTAAAAGCATATGACCATTGACCTCATCAATGGCGTATACATGCTCACTCACACAGAGAGAGGGCCATTACCAGGCTATTGTCAGTAGCCTTAGTCAGGTCCCTCCGCTCATTATGTGTCTCAAAGGTCGGAACAAAATGGCCATGCGTGGCTATGGATTCAACCTACCATGGTGATTTCTGCCATGAAGATATCGGGGCGATGACACTGTGCATCAGGCATCGCAAAACTCTGGGATTCCAGTCTTCAATAGAGTTGTGTGGATATGCAGTTGGGGAGTGACTAATTCTCAAGTACTCTGATCCTTGAGAATTCTACGACCGTCTGAACCCACCTATTGTAGAGATGAGTGCAAAATCAGTGCAGGCTCCTACATTATAATGCATTAAGTGATAGATGGGATGCAGTAATGATGAGTGACAGTAATCTCTAGTTGACAGGTAGGTGACTAGGCTGTCTTTTGTTCTTTGCTTGTAAATTGGGAACACAGGGGCAATGAACATGGATCTTCATTCTTGTGAGATTTGTTCTGTATTGGGTCATGTCAAGATTTAGTGTTGCTATGACACTGGGTTATCATTTTATTTCACAAAGATATTTTGTGGGAATGAAGGGGAATAGACTCATATTGGTTATGGGGATATGAGGCAAAATCAGGTAGCATTTTCTGGCTCTTAGGTTTAGATTCCGGTCACAGATTTCCGCACCACTGCTTAGACTAGAGAAGGGGTGCTCTTTTAAACTTTTCTCCTTTAAGGGTCCATTATCTATTTACATGGACCAGCAGTGCAGTGACCAGCCTTCAACAGCAGCCACTGCACCCACAATGATTGTAGCTGCTGAATCTCTCATTCAATTTAGAGCAAAAAGCTCTTATTGAATGCGGGATTCCCCAGCCAAGTTGGGGAAAGCTGCACACTGATATTTAGATATGGGCCCTAAATCAGCAAAAGAGCATGTTCAGCAATATACACATATTCTTCCAGAATTCTGCAAATTCAAAGTCCTGAAAATTAACATATTTTTGGGTCTCATTTTCGTCACATTTGGTTATATTTTATGACAAGTTTTCAGGAACACCCCAACAGTACATAGCACATCCCACTTTAAACCACAATCAAGAAATCCCTGAATGCAGAAGTTGTAACAATCAACTGTGTTGACTGTAGAAAACTCAATCACAAGAAAACTTTGCTTCTACATGTATATAATGAAAATAGCGGGATCCATTGCAGTATTTTTCTATTACTCTATGGGAAGGAAAATCATCACTAAATACTGTTTGTATCTCAAGTATGATCATACCTTAAATTAAGATGTATCAACTATCATGATGCAAATGACACTGACAGTCCAGGCTACTCCAGTATTTCACCTGCTGCATAGAGCTGTCAAAGTGGTTGACAAGATAGTCTGTATGCCTTACTCGGGGCAATAATTCAGATATTGGTTATTATCTCAATATTAAATGATGATACAATGTAGGTATATCAAAGTGTACATTTTAGAAAATCACAAAATTTGATTTGACTTTACTGCCTTGTGGAAGGCATACAGGCTTATACATCTGAGCCCACCTCTTTCATCATGTTTGTAATATGTTTTTCCCCTGTTACTGTGAGATGTGGATGCATTTTGTGACATATAATTGTGTTGTTTGGCCCATGTAAATAAGAACATTTTCGCTGTATCAACACAAGTCCAAACTCATTCCATTTTGTCTTCTCTATTTGTAATACTCTTACTATGCTCTACCATTGATTGCTACATGTAGGATTGACGATTGTTTTATAAAAAACATCCCAATATAAATTGCATTTTGACTTCTCTGACCTTCTCACCACATAACATGAATTATAGTCAGTGGAAAAACTTCCATTGACCATCCAGGATTCAAAACCTGCGACTTTTGGTTTACCGATCCAATACTGAGTTTGAGTCAGCTGGGGAAGAACGGAAGATTTTTAATCTGTAATAAGTATTCAGTTCAATCCTGGTCCTCTAACGTCACCTATTACCGCATGACTACGCTTCTGTACCACCCATGGCAATCATGATGAAGATGATAAAACACATGACATTACATGTAAGTCATTAAGTAACATTCCCTCATTTCAAATCTTTAGTTTTGGTTTCTCTTTTGTTCAGAAACCAAAAATCAAGGGATTAAAAAGTAGAGCTGATCTGGTCTGCAATCATAACACTATTATGCTGGGAGGACACAGTATAGGGTATATAACCAAAAGTATACAATAGCCTATTGTGCTAACATAATTATTATCATGATTGATATCGAAATCTATCCGTGGGCGACAGTTGATGCTCTCTGTCGAAGGTAGGTGGCATATTTACACTCACGAGTTCTAGGCCTAGAAATCATATACATGCGCGTATATTGAAGGATGGGGCAGGTGGGGGATTTGTTTGTTTGTATGAAACATAAACGATGCATGGAGATGATTTGATCATGAATTAGTTTATTATCCCCGGGAAGCACAACCCATACCTCTTTAAGAGGGGGCTCCCCTCCCTAACCACCTCTTCCCTAAATTACCCCTTTCCCCCTCCTCCTCCCCTACATTCGATATCTTCATCTCGAGCTCTCCTCCCCTTCTCTTTCACTTCCAATGCTCTCTCTCATCTGTTTCTCTCTCTCCCGGCCCATATCCCCCTTGCCCTCCAACCACCCCCCCACACACACACACCACACAATCTATTCTCCCCTCTATCTTCTACTTTTTGCAGTAAAAATTGCTTCAGTAAAAGTCATTAGGTTATTAGAGGTCATATAATGGCCTTCCATCGTTTCTGGTACATGGGATTAAGGACATGAATCGATTTTGTTTATAGCACCTATACAATTACAATAGTGGCCCCTTTTGTAATGTCGAATGCAAATATTTCGATGATCTATATTTTTTCACAGGTGAATTAGCCTAGGCTTATTCGGTTTTGTAAACCACGTCTTTCAATGTAGATTACCATGCTCGATTTCTCTCCTCGTGAATATTGCACTGCGAAATTTAAACATTTCTTATGTATACTTAGAGTAGGTAACTTCAAATCAAATAATTTTACGATTCACACCACTTATAAGAAACTGAAACCAAAACCAAAACTGACTGACACAAATGTTCGGTTTTAAACAAAAGGTAGAAACAATGAGTTCGATATCTTATGATTCAAGTGGTTAGGCAGGACAATAGGAAACCATGTGACCAAAACCAAAACCAAAACTAAAACTATATATTTGAAATGAGGCAGTGTCTCATTATCATGTCATAGCATAATGTATAATGTCATAACCCTATATTATACTGTAGCTCACACCCCGGGACCTTATGGGGCTGTAATAAATATCTGAAAATCATGAATATCAAATCTATAAAAGATAGTGAACTTGAGAGTTCTGATACACCCATTTCCAACATCAGACACATATGCAAGTCACTGAACTATCTATATTACTGATTGACAGCAAGAAAACCTGTGTAAAAAACAGACACCTGGGAGTGCACTAAAAGGTTTTCATACATTCTCATGATCACAAGGGTTTTATTTTTTCAGAACATATCCGTGATAGGAGTCTGACATTTCGTAAGCGCTACTTGATAAATATATTAGGCCATATATGTAATGTCATCAAATAGCAGAACCCACTTTCATAGTCAATGCTGATGGCATACAAAGTAACCCTTGAAACCTTTTATAAATTTAAAACCCAACACGGTGCCCTCAAATATTAATCATCCCTTCCCTTAAAATTTGCTCTAATCCTAACCCTTCCCCATTAACCTTAACCATAGATTGATCAATCAATAATTGACTGGTTGACTGATTGATTGACTTGATTTGATTTGATTTGATTTACTGACTGACTGACTGACTGACTGACTGACTGACTGACTGACTGACTGATTGATTGATTGATTGATTGATTGATTGATTGATTGATTGATCGATCGATCGATCGTTCGATTGATTGGATTGACTGATTGATTTGATTGATTGGTGAATTGATTTGTATTTGCATAGAATTAAAACAAGAGGACATCATCATTAATCATCCGATGACAGGGACATAATAATAATAACATCCTCTTGCTACAATATATTAATTTTTAAAATAATGTTTCAATTAATGGATGAATAATTTACAGCAACAATATATAAATTACTTGCTATATATGCTTTGATCAAAGGTCCAATAACAATTGATCAAAGTAAGTTAACAAATCCCAAACAGGAAAAATGTACAGTGTTCATTTTTAGATCATTCAACCAAACTCCAGATAAATATCTAATGTATGCTATTCATATCATAACACACTGCCAAATATCAAATTTTTAACTCAAAACCAAAATCCATTGAAAAAGAAGATCTCAGCAAAACAGTGCTCAGTATCATCAATATGTGGCCAGTATAGAATGCTGTATCCCAATGAGGATACCACAGCAGACACTACTCTTAATTGACCATTCTGACGGGGTTGTATTACATTGGTTATATAGAATTACCGTACTCATCTCCTGTTAACTTAACACCCTCCATATAGATGGCAAGTACCATACACATGTAATTATGACCTGAAAGGTTCTTCAACTTATGCTAACTAGCTCAACCAAGCAAAAACAACTTCCATAAAATCATAATATGCATTCATAACCACATGAATATATACACAATGTATTATACAATCACAGAGAATAACTTTTAAATACGCCGACAGACACAATTGCAGGTTATTGAAAAAGAATAATGACTACGTCTTGTGACATACAGTAGTAGCCTACTGTACCATAAGTATGTGTTACAATACGTTACATGTTATTCGCTTGAAAAATTTACGCAGGCGCTGGCACCGTATTTGAACCCCTGGGATTTGAACATTGCATGATTACGCTAGTATGATTGTAGCTATAGCTGTATTTCCTTGATCGGTTATTTGATTTTTATGCAGGGAAATTGAAAGATAAAGTTAAAATTGTATTTTGTTTCCAAATTTAAAGGCTGAAAATGTGACGCAAATAGAATTAAAAAGGTGAAAAGTGATGGTAATGAAAGAGGTTTTAAATGGCTTCGCATCATTTATTTCTCGGGTATTGTGAAATATCTAAACATTGTGCTTTGGACCTCGGGATATTCCTTGGGACATTCCAAAGCACAATGTTTCGCTTTTTCACAATACCGTCAAAACAACTGATGTACAGTCATTAACCTCTAATAATGTACTTTGTTTCTCTGCCAGTTTGGTAGTAGTGTCAGCGCCTTTATGCAGTGTGCCACAAGCACACTGACAAATCACCCTCATATGTGTATACGCTCAGTGGGATTAGGCAGTCAAATTGACAAATGTCTTCTCATGGAAGAAGCATTTAATATTTTGGGGGCTTTTTAAAAACTGATGGTTTAAAAAAACATTTTTAAAATAGATCGACCGGCCAACCATCCTGATCTTTCCCATTACGGGCAATGCAACAATTTTTTTTGGGCCTTAGGTTAGCACACACATTCAACTTATTGCAACCAGCAAAATACACGAAGCAAATCAAACCAAATCAAATCAAATCAAATCAAATCAAATCAAATCAAATCAAATCAAATCTATCAAATCACCTACCTCATTACCAAACACATTAAGGTGGAGCACAGTCATTAACCTCTAATCACTATAGGTGTAAGGTCTAGTGGCTCTTGAGACCTAGGGTATTCAGAGCTCTACCATACTTTAATATTGTAACACCTGGTATTATTGAATGATGAAATGCTAAGCCTGGATGTAACCATATGATGTAACATAGTAAATTGTTGCAGATATAAAAGGTTTCTCAGTGTCATTGCCCTTCCATGTGACAACCAAAGTTAATCCTCAAATCTCATACATATATGTGTACTGACAGTACTGTGATCAAATGTGTTGTTCAAACATCGCAATCCCTATTTTTTATAGTTTTTTTTTACCGCAAGTCAAGCTGCCAGCACAGGTTTAATTCTGATGAAAATGCCCGTACATCTTTGGGCTGACAACTGCCAATTTGATGCGCAAGTTAATGAAGTCAAGTCATGATGTATGCAGGATTTGACTTGTAGCAACTCCCTGATTTGGCTGCATGGCTGTTAAAATCCAGCTGTTGTGATATCTGCTATACTGTGATCATCACTAGTACTAGTGTAGTAGCAGTACTAAATGTACGTTGAAATTGTAAGGCTGTTGTTTACACACCTGGAGGGTAGATTCAGTTTTTGTACAACACTTACCTAACTTTTTCACTTTAAGCTGATAAAAAGTGAAGACTTGACTGGCACAGACTCATTTTATTCATTATTTTGTCAAAATTAAAGTGCAGTAACCTTAAGGGAACGAACCAACAGATCAATTAAGTCTAATGAACAGACCTAGAGCTACCTAGTTTCCTTATGGACACAGGATTCCAACCGATATTTCTTGCATACTCTTACATTACCAGATTCCTATCGCTGCCAATCCCACACTACTCTGGAGTACCAGTACCAGCTACTCTGGAGTACCAGTGCAGCACCAATCCAGTACCAGTGTGTGTGTACTGTACATTCCAGTGTGTGTACTTTACAGTACCCACACATGAATGGTAGAGTATCAATGAAGTAGCTGGGCAGCAAGAAGAATCTGGTAGTGTTGAACACACAGGCAGAGGGAAAACGGTTCAACAGTGTAATGAAACTACACATTGATAGGGTAACATCAATCTTATGGTTGGTTCACTTAAAACGTAAGGGATATTAAAATATCAACAGTGTTATGGTGCCTGTCTGTATGGCACTGATCAAGGTATAGAGAGTGGGATTATAACACTGGGTGTCAAAAACCCACCCTGATCTTAATTTAAAGGCCAACCGACCCAGTAGAATCAGTTAGTTTTTCAGAATGTGAGCAAAGCAAAGCACATTACACAAATAAAGATTGATGGACTGAACTTACTTGAAGGTCCCTCTGTCCATAGAACAGTTTTTTTTTCCGTCTCCTTACCCACAATTCTACCTACCTTCTTGCTGTGTGCTATAATGTAATCCACCAGCAGGTTTCAGCATCTCAATTTCTGCAGCAAGTGTCGACATCATTGGCAGCACCCGCCAGAAAAATGTTGACTTTTCTTTCTGTGTAGCATTATGCGTCAAAAAGTGGACCAATCCGCCGAATGGATGACTCCCTTCCCATGCGTTATAATTGCCATTGTTATCTCCCGATTCACTATGCGCCAAATTGTAAAGCGTTGACAGAGCCGATACCAATTCGTCAACGGTACTAACTTCTCCCAAATTGTTGAGGGCGCTTTTCATTTCCTTCCATCGTGGTAGGTCACATGGCAGGATCACTGATTTCTTGAGTTTCGCAGGTAGAGCTTCTGATGCCATATTCAATGACTTGTGAAATACTAAGCACCTGTTCTGATCAATTTACTTTGAATATGGTATATCTACTCCTGTACCCACATCTACCATGACATGGAACCGGCTACTACTGTTTTCTGAAAGACAAAAGATCAGGAATGACATTTAGATTTAAAATATTTCTAAGTTGTTCATACAATCAAACCTGTTCAAGGATGCACACAAACAGTGGCGTAACCAGTGGGGGGCCGGGGGGGCAAGCTTCCCCCCTCCCCGGACACAAAAAACTGGGAAGAAGAGCAAAAAATTGGGAAGGGGAAAGGAGGGAAGGAGAGAAAAAGAGGGAAGAAAAAGAGGGAAGAAAAATGGGGAAGGGAGAAGAGAAAAGGGAAAGAAAGAGGGAAGAAGATATATACTACTTTCAATTTTTCATTGTGAAATTTGTACTCTGAAACACTGATTTTTTAGCTTCTAATATGCCAAAAACCAGGAGCTTCAGGGGACTCCGCCCCCTTGACCCCCGCTGGGGCTTTGCCCCTGGACCCCACCAGGGGCCCTAAGACGGGCCCTGGACCCCACCTATTTAACGCTTTGTGGCAACCGGCCGCTCGCGATGCGAGCTTTCTCTCACACATAAATACTAACATTTTTGATCAGAAATTGGGAAATTTTTCAATCTTGCCCCCCCCCGGAAGGTCAGGTCTGGTTACGCCCCTGAACACAAATACTCCCCACCCACACACACACCCACCAATACACCCCACACACATACAGCACTTTATCAGAGAGGGGTCTTAGAGAGGAGGAAACACTTTGGGGACGCACATATTATAATATGTGACCCCTCGGCACAACTGAGCCCGGATGTCGCCAGTGCCACTATTGAGATATGCTCCATCGAACTTAACAATAAACAATAGGAAACAAAGGATTTATTGACTGTTTTATCGATTTTTCACTACTTAAATGTCAAGTACTGTAGACATGATATACATCATTTTAAAGCTAATTTCAAGCAGAATATTTTGGTTGAATATCTCAAAAATGATGATTGGCGACTTCAGGGCTCAGTTGTGCCGAGGGGTCACATATAAGCATACACACACAATATTTACACAAGTAATACCAGAATCAGTGCAGTACAGGTATCATCAGGTAAAACCATAAATCATGTATTATAAAACTGGAGCATTTCAAGGTCTGTATCATCCATCACAGTTAACCTTATTCACCTCATAATGCAGGACTGTCAACCACGCTTGCCACCATGTGGTAATATATTAGGCTGAAAGCAGTTCTCTGGTGGCACACAAAGCCATTTAGCCATTGTGTTCAGAGCAGTTCCCTGCTCAGACAGAGCAGTCATATGCATGCCAAAATTAATGATACCATTTGTGACCGTCCACGGCGAATGAGCCGTAAATTCCTCTCCCGGTCAATTTTGTTTTATTTCGTGTTTAAAAAATAAACATCATAAACTTTAAAATGGTATATCATTTGACTTCAAACGATATCCAGAAGCGGGGTTATGGTTAGTTAAACTTTGCTCCTTCAACAAAATTATAGCTTTTTATGTTTTTACATGTGTCCCTTTTTCCACATTGTTGGCAATAAATATCAAACAGTCATAATTGGCGGTCATTTCAAATCATCCCTAAGTCAACGAGGTTTAAGAAAATTCTCTCATGTTAATTGTTGGTTATGCATACCTGTACAAAATACAATGCCTGGTAACCCACCACTTGAACAGGATTTAGCAATATAAGCAAACAAAGACCAGAGCTATTAAAAGTTCTATAGCCATCTAAGGTAGAAGGCAAGCTTATTATTCTCTTCAACAATAGGATTATTGATTAGATTTTGACTATCGAAATAAGACGGATGTCGGGCCAGCTTAAGTTACCGATGAATATGAACTTCGTACACAATTTACACCATAACTCAGAATACAATTTAGGGAATTTACGGCTCATTTGTGCTGCCGGGTCACATTTAAAATTTGACTGTCTGTGTGGATGTTAGAAACCCGGGTTAGACAGTGGTATTAACTAAGCAGCCAATTATATAGACCATATAAAACAAAACAGCTCAAAGCGACTGTAACCGATTGTGCAATCTTTATCAGATTCCTATTGCTACCACCCAGCCCAGAGGTACACTGCCCAGCGACTTTGTGGCTACTCTGGAATACCAGTAGTGTCAATCCAAGATTCCTATTGCTACCACCCAGCCCAGAGGTACACTGCCCAGCGACTTTGTGGCTACTCTGGAATACCAGTAGTGTCAATCCAGTACCAGTGTGTTACTGTACACTTCCATGGTGTATGTGATTCTGATGTGTGCAGTTCATGCTAGAGTTAATGAAGCAGCTGGACTGCAGAAGAATCTGGCAAGGGGTGGTACAATAATTATGTGTAGCCCTGGGGTGGTGAATTATAAGGGGGGGGCAAAGATTTTCTGGCAGGCCAAAAGGGGGGGCAAGCATTTTTGGCAAGTCAAAAGGGGGGGTCAAGCGATTTTTGGCAGGTCGAAGGGGGGAAGGGCAAGCGATTTTTGGGCACAGATACTTTGGGTACTGCTTTCTAAATTACACCCTAAAAGGTGTAGGAAATTTCCTGCTCGCTGCACTCGAATTGTATGATAAGACAATTTAAGGTTTTAAATTCTGGTCCCCCAAAATCTTAGTGTGTAAAGGGTGGGGGACAAAGATTTTTTGGCACGTCAAAAGGGGGGGCAAAGAATTTTTGGCACGGCCAAAGGGGGGCAAATGATTTTTGGCAGACCACAAGGGAGGTACCAAAGGGAGGTAGAGTTAATATGACTGTAACAAGATCTTTATCATGGATCATCTGCCCCACCTTTTCCAGATGGCCATGGGAGAGCAGATTGGATTTTTTTTCTTAGTCTCCCAGAGATTTTCAACCCAGTACCTCTCACACCAAAGGCAAAGACTTTTACCAGGATGTCACCCTGCTCCCTATTCAGTATTTCATGGTGTAATCCTACATATATGAGACCAGGGACTGTGATGAGTCTTACAATTTGCATAAAATTTCTGCTCTTTTCACACTTAAACAAGAGACAATAAAATAAATTATTTATTGCTTCCCTCAGACACCATAAGTAGTTTCGTCGCTGTTTTGACATACTGTCGTATGATGATTTTTGGGCAATATCTGTGAATGAAACTATATATTCACAAAGTTTTGAGACCTAAATGTAATTAGTTAATGAGATATGGCACTAATTAGTGTGATACGACATGGTTTTCATGTGAAACCCACCCCCCCAAAAAAAAACATGTCATTCTGACATTTTGAAATACAGTCGTATCATGATACGTCGCCATAGGCCACCGTGGAACTGCAGTTGCCTATTATTTTTACATACTGTCGTATCACAAGACGTATCATTATTAGGTTGTGAAAGTGTGCATTATTTTGGTATACTGTCGTATGAGTTTGCAGATTAATTACTTCTAATTAGTGATTGAATAAAAAGTTTGTATTATGTTGAGAACAAAGACAGATATATTATTGATTATATTCTTTGATAATAATAAACATATTTTACTTTGGGGCTCTACAGTGAGTCTTCAAAAATTGGACAAACTTAAAATGCGATTTTCTCAAAACTACATTTTTCGTCATACGACAGTTAGTCAAAAGAGCGACGGTTTATAAATATTCTGCATAGCATGCCAACTTTATTGTTTTACCATTAAAGATCAGCACATGTGTACCAAGATAATACTTCAAAAAGACACTGAACAAATACTACATTATCATACAAGTAGATTAGTCTTGTTGTGTTCAATATTCACTTCAATCTACTCACAAGTCCCTCGATGCTGATCAGGGAAAAAATATTCTCATTTGATTGAAAAAATAAAAGGAATAAGAAAAAGAACATGATGGCTCCTAACCAAAGCTGTGTATACAGGTAGTCATTGATGTTGCACGGCTTCTTCAAATCAATCATCATCAACCTCTTGAAGCCCTGATCCAAAAATAAAGTATTTAGAAGCTGCGGCTTATATTCCGGAAATTACGGTTATTGTCCTTGTTTAATAGCAGTGGACTCACACTGGGCTGGATGGAAATGCCTCAACAGACTGAGAGCTGGTAGGTACTGGCCGATGTAAGTGACTCTCAAAAAGTGGAGTTATCTATTGTGACTTGCATATGTGGAACCAGAGAAGCATCTTCTCTGGTGGAACTGAACAACAAACCATATGGTCATCAGTCTTGTGCAATGTGGTCAGTGCCTTTAAACCATGCAATTGCATTAGATCTAAATCTACATTTCATCGAGTGCATATTCTGCTTTTATTCTAAATTAGAATCCTTATATAAATGCATTTGTTTACTTTAAAATAACACTTACACCACTCTCAGCTTGCACTAGCCATAATATTCCCATTAACTCCAAGAGAATCAAGAGACAAGTTACACAAACCCATCATCAACCCTCTCAACAATGCATGTGAATGGACACTCCACATCACATCCACTTAGAGATAATGAAAGCATTGTAAAAATATATTGATAATGAAGTGTGTACAATTGCCCTCCCTCTAGCTATAGAATTTATCGAACACAGTCACTGATGCCAGCCGCACCTTACGACGCACAATTGGGCTACATGGCGATCACTTGCCATGTCTACATGCTGCTACTACTTGGGCTATTTTGCCAGTGTCAGGCCACAGCAGTATTTCGATGTATTTGTTTTTTCAATTTAGCCAATTTAATTAGGTTTTCAGTCTGTCTCTGAAGCTCCAAACTGCAATTACAATGGGTTTTGTGACCATTTTTGATCGGTACTTAACTTCCCAATAAGCATGATAAGTACTGGACATTTTTAGTCAAGTGCTTTTCCACCCAATTGGGTTGATTTGCATTCTAATTTCGGGTAAATCCGCCCAAATATCTGGTATCAAGGGCGCTTTTTTTTACGCTTAAAAATTGGGCAACACTGAACAGTGAGATGAAGCATAATGGGTACATTGCACAGACTGTATGAGAGAAAAATTAATGGTCTCATCCCCTTATGAGTGCACACCAGACAAGTCTCATACACCCTTGGAGAAAATAATCAGTGTTTCAAACGAGAAAACATGCAACACGACTTTAAAAAATACATTAGAAAAGGCTTAAAACCCAACTATTAGGTCCTGATTCATATTTAATCTTCATTTAGGCCTGGGAAATAGATTGTCTGTGAACAAGGCGGTTCTCGAACCACGAGTCTCGCCTGCTTTTGTGACTGCCTGCTTTGGCGGTTATCGGCTGGGCACGATTATCTGGCTGATGGTAACTGTACCCACCAAGTTTCATGCCCATGCAACAGTTTTTACTAATATGACCTCAGATGACCCTGGTGCCCTGAAATGACCTAAAATTTTGGCTCTAAATGTTGACTGTACCCCTCGTGCTAAGTTTCTTGCCCATACAACAGTTTTTACTAATTTGACCTCAGATGACCCCTGGTGGCCTCAAATGACCTTCCAAAAATTTGGCTTTAAATGTTGACTGTACCCATCAAGTTTCATGCCCATACAACAGTTTTTACTAATTTGACCTCAGATGACCCCTGGTGACTCCGAAATTACCTTCCAAATATTTGGTTTTAAATGTTGACTGTACCCACCAAGTTTCATGCCCATACAACAGTTTTACTAATTTGACCTCAGATGACCCCTGGTGACCCTGAAATGACCTTCCAAAAATTTGGCTTTAAATGTTGACGGTACCCACCAAGTTTCATGCCCATTTGACAGTTTTTACTAATTTGACCTCAGATGACCCCTGGTGACCCCAAAATGAACTTCCAAAAATTTGGCTTTAAATGTTGACTGTAGCCATCAAGTTTCATGCCCATACGACAGTTTTTAATAACTTGACCTCAGATGACCCCTGATGACCCCGTAATGACCTTCCAAAAATTTGGCAAAACCAAAGAACTATTTCATCAAAGTAATAAATCAAAACAGAAAGATGCTTCCTTTACGAAGTTATCACTCATTGAAAGTGCTACGCTATACTTTACATGGAAAGTCGTCATATTTCCTTAATTACATGACCGATCAAGCTGTTATTTGGATATTATGTGATGCACAGTTGAAAATTAATTATTAAAAGATTTGGTGACCTCAGTTGACCTTTGACCTTGTATGTGACCTTTGACCTCACGAAATTGGATAAAGTATGTTGTGCTGAAAAATCAAATTTGGCAATACCAAAGAACTATTTCACATTTACGAATAAATCAAAACAGAAAGATGCTTCCTTTACGAGTTATCACTCCTTGAAAGTGCTACTTTGCTATACTTTACATGGAAAGCGACTATCTTAAAGTCGTCATATTTCCTTAATTACATGACCGATCAAGCTGCTATTTGGATATGTGATGCACAGTTGAAAATTAATTATTAAAAGATTTGCTGATCTCAGTTGACCTTTGACCTTGTATGTGACCTTTGACCTCACGAAATTGGATAAAGTATGTTGCGTTGAAAATCTAATCAGGTCGAGTACCTCTGGCCACGCAACTCCCCACCAAGTTACGTCACTGTACCCCATACGGATCTCCAGATAATCTGTTCACAAGGTATTTTGCTTATTTCATATATTATGCAAATTAGGTACTTAATTACCATATTTTACGCTCAAAATCTAATCAGGTCGAGAAGCTCTGGCCCTGCTACTCCTCACCAAGTTACGTCACTGTACCCCATACGGATCTCCAGATAAGCTGTTCACAAGGTTTTTTTGCCACAAGTACAAGTAGTAGAATAAATGTACATGTAACAACTACATAATCAAGATTTTAGTAGCAGCGGTGTGTGAATTTCTGGAGGGGCAAAATCAACAAATTTTGTGTAACATTGCCACAAAACTTTGAAATTTTCGTAATTTTGGGTTTTTAAAGGAGGATTTTGTGATCCTAGCATCCTCTTTTTATGACATTTTTCAGTAGATATCCACGAAAAAAAGCTATTCCCAAAATTTCAGTTGATTTTGCATTTGTGAGTTATGTATGATTATGTGTATTACACTGCTCCATAGCCCACTGTTGTAATTTCTTTCTGGTATATCAGAATGAAATTCAAATTTTGCTAAACGAATTAATCTGCAAGAAATTTTTGGTACATAAACATGTAGCCAGAGGTTTCCAGTGGTATAAAAATCTCAACTTTTTTTGAGAAAAGTGGGGGGATGAGGCTGTGGATCACAAAATGCCCTTTTAAGGCTGACAAGGCCTTAAAAGTGGGGGGGGGACAAGAAAAATATTTGGGGCCCCCACTGTTTAGGAGGTACAATTTTGTTGTTGGTCGCCGGATAAGTGCATGGTTCAATAAGCTTGTCAGCCATGATTTTTGGACAAGTGGGTAAGCACTTAATTGAATGCTGCAACTAAGCATCAAAGTATGAGATCTTTATGGCTCATAGTGGCAATACATTTGTAACAAGATTCAGACTACCTCTGCACTTATATCTTCTGCTACTTCCTGTCTCATTCTAAGAGAAACCTAACTAAACAAGTTGAAACTCCTTCCCATCGATCGCAAGTTGTTTGAATCTGAAGTCAATCACTTCACTTGAATAGTAATGATATCGGAAATTGTATGTTTTCACTGTTGTGTGTGCTCTATTCACTGCTTCAATGTACTATTCCAGATTTCAGGTCCAAATATGCACCTCGATTTTCCAAAAATAATATGTAATATAATAAGGGTGTGCTGCTGAGAATTTGAAAGTGGACCCATCAGTATACCAATTTTTCAAGAAATTTGGACCCATCGATATAAAAAAAAAGGGTAAAGGAGACGATCCTGTATAAGCATAGCCACAGTCTGTGGCCCTCACGGACGAGCGCGTAGCGCGAGGAACTGAGCACGTAGCGTGAGACGTTCAATTGCTGACGCAACCTCTCTGGATAGTATACTAATAGCAACAGAGCCCGAAAGTAGTGCTAGTATAAACAGTGATCGGAGTGCCCATCTCTCTTTCATTGGCGATTGGGCCAGATTCCTCCAAGTAATGTTGCTATAGGGGGATCACTACACCTCCTCTACAGCGAGTCTGTTACCTTCCCAGCATTTAAGAATGCCGGTACCCATGTAAACACCTGGGTGGAGAGGAGCAATCGAGATAAAGTGCCTTACTCAAGGGCACAACACGATGGCGTCGCCGGGGCTCGAACCCGCAACCTTCCGATTATGAGTCAGTGCCCGTTTCGCTAGGCCACCATGCTCCACTAAAAGTCATTTTTTTGCCAAATTTAACCCAAATTGTCTTGGAAATTTTGAAAAAAATGGGGTCATTGATATATACCAAAAGGCCAAAAATGCTACCCATGTTTGCGGCACGTCCCTGTATGGTCATTTGTACTGAGTACCCTTCCCCCCGCCTTCCCGGGCCCGAAAACTACACCTCTCGATCCACACCTCCAGTTTAAACTTATGCAGGGAGTATAACAGATGCAATTGCAAGAAATCACTGTTTATTTCTAAAGAATAACCAAAACATACCTTCTAACTAGGTTGCAGTGCTATCACAAGATACATCCACTGTTTCACTGCACAGTCAGTAGTTGTGAGTCCCTTGTAAACAGCTCAATGATGGTTACTACAGTGCACAATTGGAAATCCTATTGTGTCTGGTTGGGAGCAGCCTGGAATCATATAACAACAGAGAATTTATGTACAGTGTATAACAGCACAGCATTGCCAGCGTGGATGGTGCACTTTTAACTATAGAGCGGCTGTGCCATGTACATACAGGGTGTCCCAGAAAAAATTACCGAGTGAATAAAATTGAACGTAAGTCGAGAAATAGAAATCAGAATCACAAAATTCAAAATGTAGCGGATAGCCTATTTTGTTGTGCATCACATACATAAATTTGATTTGATTCGGTTGACTGGTTTCGAAGAAATGATCGATTGCATAATGCATGCATCAATGCAGTTCATTCCAAGTTTTATCAACAAGCGTTCTTTTTTTCATACTTGCTCACCGCTTCCTAAAGTTTGTGTATCTCATTAAATTTAGTCCACATTATCTATTAAAATCCGACGGTGTTATGTCATTCATGCTTTCACTGAAGATGAATAACAGTTTGTCCGAGAAAACTTTGATTTCTGCAATTGGAAGCTCTCCAACTTTAATTCTTTAGGCAGTGCAAATATACTTTACAAAGAACATTTGAGCCAAGAATGACAATGACCAAGTGCTTACAGCTTTGCGCGTGATTTTTGATACCACGCAACATTAATGTTGAAGTTATAAAAATTTAAACTTTGCAATACAATTTCTTGGAAATATTCCGAAAACATTCATGTGTGTGAGAAATTTTTAAGCCAGCTGGAATTCTTTATGTAGTATTCTTCAAGCAACATTTATATCAACATTAACGAAAAAAGATATTTACAATACAATACCATCATCTTACATGCAAGCTTTCATTTTCAATATCGTGCAGGTTTTCAAATTTGAACAAAACCTAATTAAATGTCTGGCAAGAAACAGGTTGTTTAAAAAGAACGAAAGGGATTTCGAATATGAAGCCCATTGACAGTTTAAACACTCGTGCGCATTGTGTTGAATGATCTTTCTTTCAAACTTGGAATGAAGTGAATTGACACATGCGTTATGTAATCGTTCATTTCTTCGCGATCAGTCAACCGATTTCAGTAAAATTGACGTATAAGATGCAGAATAAGATGGGCTACATACGGATGTTTAGATGTTCAATTTTTCGACTTACGTCCAAATTCATTTGCCCGGTAATTTTTTCTGGGACACCCTGTACATGCAGTGACTAGCTTGAAGGGCGTAAACCACCAAATAACTTCTCCATTGAAAAGCACGTAGAAATCAACTTTTTTAAGCGGCGTTTTCTACCAGGCGTGACAATTTTTTCACTTTTTAACGCTCATCCCTGTATTAATTAAGGACTGAAATTTCATTTTAGCTTCAATTTTAGGGAACTTTACAGATTCAGTTTATTATTAAAAAATGTTGAAAAGCGACGCCGCTATTTCAACGCCAAAACTAGCATTAAAACTTGTTCCGTTAGCAGTAATTCGGACAGGGCCTACTTTTCTTGTGAAATCGATTTGTATAATTTCATATCTATTTTAGTCATTAATAGGTTAGCATCTTTCATTTAAATCACAACATGCCAACCTCACGAAGAACATGGTCCCTAAGGACACCACATTGTCTCCAGTAGCCATATACTTTTAACCGGAACTCATCACCATTGCACCTTTCGCGCAGTGATTTGGTGTCATGCACCCTGAAGCCATACTCTGGGGCCATACCAAGTTCCCATATGCCATTTGGTAAATTTGGCCTTATGTTCGAAGTCCCATACTATACAGTGTACGGAAAGTAAATACCCCCCCTGGTGCTGTATGCCAAATGAATTACTGAAGGCAAGATGTTTGTATACCATAACCACACAATCTATAAGATGGTAACTGAAATGTTTTAGCATATCTCAAGCGCTTACAGCATCAAATTTGATCGAATTTTCACAATTTTACAGCCGCTTTTCCCGAGGAGGTGAAATTTAAAGGTCCTTGGAGCTCAGCAGACCATAAAAATGGCGCCCAAGATGAAGTTCAAAATGGCTGACAAAATACGCTTTCTCAAACAAAAATGGGTTAGAGCGAATTAAGACAGCATTTAAACATGTCTTTGTAGGCTATGCAATTGAAACATTTATACCCAAACTATGCTATTCATAGGTTTTTAATTCAAAATGGCGTCCAAAATGGCCCAGAATATGCATTTTCCGACAAAAATGGTCTAGAGCGGCATTAAGACAGCATTAATATATTAGAGGGTACAAAAGAAACAGTTGTATTTGAGCATGATGGTGACAACAATATCAGATCAGAAAAGCAAAAACACTTAAGTATTGGTAAGTTTCTACGATTTTCCATCACTTTTTAATAGTTTTTAACCTTAAATTAAAGGGGGGTATTTACTTTCTGTACATGGTATAGAAACATTTGATATGCACATCTATATATATTTTAAGGCACCAGAGCCAAATTGATTTGATCTTTGGATCGACCGTCGATGCTGATTCGATACATGTAATTAATGGACTATCAACTAACTAATGAGAATTTCTGGTAAATTGTATTGGTCAATATCGTTACATGTACATATTCGTATGTAATCACAATTAACAACCATCAATTAATTGATTTGAGGAATAATAAGGATCGAAAATTTGACCAAGCATCGATGGTCGATCGAAAGATTGAACTAATTTGGTTCTATTGCCTAAGCTACATTGTCATGATTTAATTACAAATAATGGTAATACATACATGGTAATAATTTCCTTTGCGATGTAAACATCTAAACAACAAATTGTCATTCATTTCATACATGTATTTATATCAAGCATATTAGCGTCTCTTTCTATTTTTTCAAGATTCTGAGACGAGTACCAGGATATACCCAATCTGATTCGCTTGAAATGTGCAGAAACCCGTAATCCCTTATACTTAGCTTGGCAAGTTGCAAAGTTAAGGTTTCTTGTGTGTTCCTTATCTATATCATGTTATACATATTACATACAGGCTGTATCAAAATGTTTGGCACCCGTCATTTGTGGTATTTATTGACAAACCTGCTTTTTCAATATATGCAACATCGGATCCTCTTGAAATGCCCAGGATTTATATAGGTTTAAGACCTTTCATAACATTCATCTATAAATAAGGTAACTCTGGATGTGGCAGTCTTGTCCATAATCACTGGTAACTGATGGGTACCAATCATTTTGATATACCCTGTATTACAGGCCTTTTTTGGGGGTGTCTTCAGCAAAACACAGTGCTATAATGCACAATAACGATTGCATGATATGCTGTGATATGCTGCGCTCTGCGCGTACATGTAGTACGCAATGCATGTATACGCAAATCAAATTGTACCCATACATGTAAGATAGCATTAAGTTATATCATTTTAACATGAATCTCAAATGTTGCTGCTGTCCCCATCAGCAGACTGGATCAAATTGTATCCACAAGGATCCACAACATGCTCATCTATCAAGGCACAGTTCTTTAACCCCAATACATTTAAACATTCATTGAATGACCTTTGAAAATTTGGGTACAAAAACTCTGAAACTTGAGGTCAAATTTTGCACTATGATTGTTTAATTGAGGTTATTGAACTATGCCATTGGGATGAGGCCATTGTGGTCCATAGTGATCACATCAATTCAAGGCATACCAAATATATATACCTTTAATTTAAAACATCATAAAAACAAACCCTGGAAATGATCCTGTCGGGGTAGAAATATTTGCACTCCATATATTTTTACACATTTTTATCTCTTCAAAGCTTCCATAAAATTAATTCAAATAATTTTGTTTTTTAATAGAGGCCTATAGTTAAGGAATGAATAATAAGTAAATTTTAAAATAAACAAAATGCTGCAAATCCTTGCAGCCTTAAAAATAATAATAATTACAAACAAAAAAAACACGTTCACTGAAATCTTAGGTTTTCCAAGAAGCAATTCATTTGATCATGAATTAAATATCCATGAGGTATACAGCTCTAGATGAAGTAGAGTGAAGGAATCAATTTTCAGTACAAAAAGCATTTCCCCTCTTGGTTATAACCCTACTGAATCAATAATTATTCACTTAATGCAATCTATTTATCAAGTCCCTGTATCAAGTCCATGTTTTGATGGCCTATTTGTGTGTTTAATGTGCAAACAATTTTTCAAACAACATTTTTTTTAGTGGCACAAGATATTTTATAAATTATATTTTTTTAATCATCAGCCATTTCACATTTTAGCAGTGTATGTGAAATTTTTGACTTTTTTCGTGAAATTTGGTGAAGTAAGAAATAAACATCACTCATCAAAATTTGGACACAGGGTGTTGTGATGCGTCTAGTGCATTAGCGAGGTAGATTAGTAGTAGCATGTAGTTTAGTGCTTGCAATTTTCTGCTTTCAGCTTCTGCCACTGGCTAGCCGTAAGGCGAAAAGGGAAGCAAAGTACGTAAGCCTTCCCCTGCCAGTACATAGCCTCTCCTACATCAAGACTCTTACAGTGCCACCCAGCGACAACACACGGTAACTGGGTACCCACGGCCCCAGGCGAAACTGTAAGGGATCTCGGAGCAGCTTTGGGCCCCAGAGATGCGGCGTGCAGGCCCACCGGTGTGTGGACATGCCCTGGCGCCCATCAACCAAGCCCCAGCTATGGGTCAAATACTACCACAGGCGGTTTTGAGATGCAATCTCTTGTCTCCGACAGAAGGGCGTTTCATAATAGTCCAAAACAGAAATGTTTTGTAGACTCCTAACCGGAGCGATCTTACCTTTCCGATGTTGATTAAGATACTTCTTGCATCGATCCCGAGATGCGGAAAAACCAATAGTCATTTTGTCCCACATAAATGAATAAATAACAAAAAAAACCCGATCCCCAGGTGGACTCACCCAATTGGTGACGTCACACCAGATGATCATCCCTTATCCGACTTGGGATCCCCTACTCGGACCAAACTTGTAGGGGGTGGCCGGGGTCCGGGAATAATCAACATCGGAAAGGTAAGATCACATTTCTGTTTTGGACTAGACTCCATACACCGGACGATCTTACCTTTCGTAAGCCAACTTCGAGACAGCGTGCAACTCAGCACCGCCGTCCCGAAGCCAACGCTAAACCGGAAAGCCATCTTGAGAGTTACGTATTTAAGCGTCGCCTTTGACGGAGGCTCAAAAGGGTGACCCTTAAAGTAATCTAAGACTGTGCTGGGATCCTTTAGGAGGATCCCTTTCCTCTTCGGCGGACACTCGTTGAACATACCGTTGAGGCGTAAACTGAGGTAACCATCGGTTTTGATAGTCGACCCGTCTCGAAACCTCGGTGAATGGAGAGGATAGCTGACTTATAGCTGGCCCCAGTGGCCCGCTGAAGTCTTGCTTGGAACTTTTTTTCAGAAACTCCGGAACTAGCAGCACATAGGCTCTAGCGGGAGAGCTATTTATCTCATCGCACCAAGCGTAGTATGGAGCCAGACGCTGGCTATACGTATGGAGGGTAGACTTCCGTCTAGCCCCGGCGATGAGAAAAACAGCTTCTGATGAAAAGTATCCCTCCGCTGCGCGTTCCCTGGTAAGGGCCATGCAGCTAACTGCAGGTGCTCTAGTGATAGACTGGGTACCTCCCCTCCAGGCATCCGGAGTAGATCTGGTACCTCGGGGCTAGCAGAATGACAATGCAGTCTTCCCACCCGATCTTGGACACCACCCTCGTGAGTAGAGAGATCGGGGAATGCATAAGCTGTCATCCTCCCCAGTCTATGGACAGAGCGTCCACGGTGAATGCTTGGGGGTCCGCGACCCTTGAGCAGTACACCGGCAGTGGATGATTGCGATGAGATGCGAACAGATCTATCGAGGGGTGGTACATCCCCTTGAAGATCGTCTGAGCGACCTGCGGAGCAAGGGACGATTCTGTTGGTCCCGACACCCTTCCTCGTGACAGATCGTCCGCGAGGATGCTGGTGACGCCCGCGATGTGTATCGCTATCATCGTAATCTGCCTGAACTTGCACCACCCTATCAGGTGCAGTGCGTGCAGGCACAATCGTGGTGCCCTGGAGTCCCCTTGTCTGTTGAGGTAGGCTACCACGGTTGTGTTGTCCGTCTGGACAACGATATGTGATCCCACGATCACCTCCTCATAAGCAAAGGAGGTAGATGTGAAACTCTGTCTCTATGGCCATCATAGGCCCGCGACGGAGTCTCCGTGGATGTGGACCCCCGTGGATGTGGACCCCCCAGCCCCGTTTTGACGCTATGGTCGTCACTACGTGACATACCGGGGGTGCAGGAAAACCTGACACCCTGGGTCAATTGGGCTGATGGGTCCACCACCAGAGTTCCTCTCGCGCGATCTCCGACAACGGAACCGCGAGGGATATTGGGTGACGACTGGGCCTGCAAGCAGGCTAGAAGGTGCAGTTGGGTAAGCCCTAACGTGAGAAACGGCAGCACGGCACGAGGTCTACCATACTGGCCATTAGGCCTAGCACCTTCATCCATGCCACAGCGGTACTGCCCGAGACTCGCCAAGAGTCGGGCACACCGCACCATGTTAAATCACCCGCTGGGTGAGGGCACCGCGATCTCCTCCGTGAGGGTGATCTGGGCCCCTACAAATAGTGGTGTCTCGTGTCGGGACCATGCTGGACTTTTGAGCTGATCAAAAATCCAAGGTCCGCACACCCTACGGACTATCAACCCCACGAGACCTGTAGTCTCCAGTGGAGTACGTCCGTATATGAGCCAAACGTCCAGGTAGCAACTGATGTTGACACCCCTGTGCTTCAGGACAAAGTTCATGTCCTTTAAACCAAGAACAGCAAGTTAACAAAAGCTAGATGAGGTGAAAGACTTCAAATATCTAGGAGCATGGATGGCTAGCACTGAGCATGATGTCAAAACACGCAAGGCAGCCGCTTGGAGAGCATGCAACAGCCTAAGCAAGATCTGGAAGTCTGCTCTACCAAGGAATTTCAAACTGCGGGTCTTCAGTGCAACAGTGGAGTCTGTGTTTAACGTATGGATGTGAAGCCTGGACCATAACTCCCAAACTAGCCAAAGAGCTGGATGGCTGTTACACCCGTATGCTAAGGGCAGTGTACAACATCCATTGGAAACAGCACATAAGCAACAAAGAGTTGTATGGAGACCTCCCAAGGCTCTCAGAGAAGATCAGAGAAAGGAGAACACGCTTCGCTGGCCACTGCTTCAGGAGCAAGTGTGAACCTGTTGCCAGGGCCGTAGCAAGCGGGGCGGCCGGGGATGCCATGGCCGCCCCACTTTTTGAGAAATTTGTTATGTTTTTCTTTATATCTTTATTTCAATTTGGGTATATATTTGTAATTTGGCCGCTGGCCCCATTAGTGATGGCCGCCCCACATTTTTCAACCTTGCTACGGCCCTGCCTGTTGCCAACCTGATAAACTGGGCACCCAAACATGGTACAAGAAACCCTGGTAGACCACCCCTTACATATATGTAGATGTACTCAAGCAAGACACTGGACTGGAAGCATCTGTCTTGGGAACGGCGATGCAGGACAGGAGGATATGGAGAGCTGTCGTGGTTCGGAAAAACCACCTGAAATAAGCAAGTAAGTAAGTAAGCATCAAAATTACCAAATCTTGACTGTGGATTAGGGGTGTAAATTAACGGTAAATTTGTCTAACCGTTTAAACGGACCACAATCCGGTCGGTTAACCGCGTAAATGTATGTAAAAATTTTTTTTATTGCCCCCAAAAAAATTTTATTCAAAAAACACAAATTTCTGGCCAGAAATGAGCCGGAAATTTGTATTTGTATTTCAAATCGCATTTGTATTACACACAAATGGTTTGAGGATTATTTGAGTAATAGAAAACAATATGTTTATTATAATGGTGTTTCATCTCAACAGCAAAATCTTACTTGCGGTGTGCCACAGGGTTCAATACTGGGTCCACTACTTTTCATCATTTACGTTAACGATATTCACTTAATTACTGATTCACTTGATGTGATTTCATTTGCTGATGACACCAATTTATTTTACTCTCACAATCAGTTTAATGTTGTTGAGGAGGTTTTCAACAAAGAGCTTATTAATGTGAATAGATGGTTCCAGGTAAATAAATTATCTGTCAATGCTAAAAAAACTAATTATATGTTACTCGGTACCAAGAAGAACACAAAACCCGAGTACAACTTGTTACTCTTTCTTGATTCTGACAGGCACTCTACAGCAATAACACCGCTTGAAAGAGTGCCAAGTACTAAGTTTCTAGGTCTACAAATTGACCAGAATATCACTTGGAGAGAACATATTGATAATATTGTAAAAACATGTTCAAGAAATGTAGGTATCATTAATAAATTAAAAACTTCCTCCCACATGAGGCGTTACATACATTGTATTGTTCGTTGATATTACCGTATATCAACTATGGTATTTTAGCTTGGGGATGTGCATGTTCATCATACATAAATGATCTTTTAAAATTCAAAAGAGGGCACTTCAGATTATAAGTGCAAGTGATTATAGAAGTAGTACTAATCCCTTACTGATTAGGTATAATACAAAAGTGTCAGGGATATGTATACATTTGAACTTGGTTTATTTATGTACAAGCATGAAAATGGATTTTTACCAAGTGCTTTTGATGATTTGTTTATAAAACAGTCTAAAATCCATGACTTAAACACCAGAAATAAAGATCGTCTGAGGCTTCCTTTTATCAAAAGAGCTTTCTGTGAAAAATCCATCAAATATGCAGCTACTAAGTTATGGAATAATGTTGATAACAGCATTAAAAGTTCATCATCGATTAATCAATTCCGCCATGTATTTAAAAAACATCTTATGCAAAGTTACTATTAACTCTTATTGTATCTGGTTTATATGACCACATTGGATATTTATATTGTATATTTCTTATTTGTGTTGTGCATTTTCTTATTTACTATTGTTAACTGTTATTTTTTGATGTATTTAGGTTAATTCATATCAAGATATGACAGCTTACTGTTACTTCATTGAAGTGACAGTCTGCTGCCATGTCAAATGATGAATTAACCAATCAAGGATCACAGATTTTCAGGCCTCTCCTTGGCCTTTCCTGTGATTCCTTCACTCTCACTTATATTATGATTTTGTATGTATTCTTGCTTTTTGTAATTTGATGAGTGAAAAATAATAAATGAATGAATGATTTGCAATCATGATATTTTTGGTAGGAAAACAGTCGGCAACCCGAGATCCGAAATATACCGCGATGGTTTGCAAATGCGTGTATCCTCAGTATTCTATTGTATTGTGTTTTAAACTGCCGGGAACCAGTGGAACCAAAACACTATGGCGGCACACGATCGGTGTTGTTCAGTGGTGAGAACCCGGGGTGAATTTGTAGATGTTATTTTTACGTGAAAATAATTCTATTTGGTTGCAAATTCGTTCAGAAATTGGTGCTCTGGATGGGCTTCTGAGCATTGCTGCCTAAGTCAAGGAGGTAATTACTGTGGCATCAGCCTATCCTCAATAGTGGCCAAAACCTTCAATAGGTTGATACTCAACAGGATAAGACCCAAAGTTGATGTACTTCTGAGAAACAACCAAAATGGCTTCAGAGTGGGAAGAACTACTGTCAGCCACATACTGGCTCTTACATGTAGAAGGATACTAGAAGGAGTAAAGGCCAAAAATTTACCAGCCATTATAACATTCATTGACTTCCGAAAAGCCTTTGACACTATTCACCGAGGCAAGATGCTACAAATCCTCAGAGCCTATGGGATACCAAAACAACTTGTGGATGCCATTGGAAGGACATACAAGAAAACCAGAGCCAAAGTGATCTCCCCTGATGGTGAAACTGAGCTGTTTGACATCGTAGCCTGCGTTCTAAAAGGAGATACCCTTGCCCCGTATTCAGGGGTAGCATTAAGCCCCGAAAGTTGGGGGTTGATTTTCCGTGTTTTTCACTCCAGAGCTTGCAGAAAATCCAAATACATGGGGTGAAAATTAAATCTCTGGGGTGAAAAATATTTTGCAGTGTAGTCAGAGGTAGGACTATGGACTTTGAATTGTAAGCAGAACTTTACCCCTGGACTTTGCTCTCTAAAACACACACTGTCAAGCATACTTGTTTATCAGTCCATTAACCACAAGTACTATAGCATGGTATAGTACAAGACGCGCTATCCGCTAGATGTTTGATGAGAGATTAACTTTCGCGTCAACACAAAAGCGCCGCAAATACCACAGACAGTTGTGTACAGTGTAGTTAATGGTAATGGCGCTGGCCCAGAAGATTTAAACCATAGCGAGATATGGGCGACCAATCACAAGGCAGATCCATTTAAAGATGCATTACATCATGGCCAATTTTAGTTAGGCCAGAAATTGGCCTAACTCTCCATAGAGCCCCGTGTTAAAAATCTTAACCGCAAGGCAAAGTCAGTAGTCTACTTGGGAAGCTAACAAAGAGAGAGAGTAGGGTGACTGAAAAGATCAGATGTGAAAATCTATCAATTGTGCACACATTAATTAAATCAGAGTTTTAAGCTTTAAAAATACAATATCCAGAGTATGCACAATGGGCAAGTGGACTACGGGGTAGTCTACCTTTAACCAAGAACAGCAAGTTAACATCAGCACAAATAATGGTACAAAGCTAGATGAGGTGAAAGACTTCAAATATCTAGGAGCATGGATGGCTAGCACTGAGCATGATGTCAAAACACGCAGGCAGCCGCTTGGAGAGCATGCAACAGCCTAAGCAAGATCTGGAAGTCTGCTCTACCAAGGAATTTCAAACTGCGGGTCTTCAGTGCAACAGTGGAGTCTGTGTTAATGTATGGATGTGAAGCATGGACCATAACTCCCAAACTAGCCAAAGAGCTGGATGGCTGTTACACCCGTATGCTAAGGGCAGTGTACAACATCCATTGGAAACAGCACATAAAATATAAAAGCGGTCAAAGGTCAAGTCAACAAAAAATCAAGTTATCAAACCAGATCACTGAGAACTTATGATGCCGTTTCATTTATCTCAGAACTGTAAAATTGGCAAGACATTTCGTCTATTAGTATTGTGAATGATGCTTGGATTAAACACTAAAAGCAATAATTTATAAAATAATAGTGAAAACATGTCCACGAGTGGCTTCAATTTAACCTCATTTAACACATTTTCGGATTTTTCAAATTAAAATTGTACACAATAGGCCCCTAATAGTGCCAGAATGGTCCACCAAATGGCTTCAATTGGTCCTTCATTTTGCAAAAGTTACTCACTTCTGAGGGGGGGGCAGACACCCCCTGCTTCGCGGCCATCATTTCGATTTTTTACATCACCTTGACTTGCCCCCCCACTTTAAAAATCGTTCCGCTGCCGCTGCATATGGAACTGATCAATGAAACAAGAAGAAGTACCGCAGCAACTATAAACCAATTTATGCAAGACTCAACACATATACGTACAGGTATTTTCCAAGAGCAATAGGGAGTGGAATGCAACGGGAGAAGAAACAGTCAAGGCAAGCACAATTGAAAATTTCAAGAGTCGACTCACCAAAGCAACCAAACAGAACAATTAGATAAGAAACATGCATCAAAAAAAGTTGCGACCAAGACCCAAAAAAAGATTGGTGTGTTGCAGTTTAATAAACAAGAAGAAGATTGAACCTTGAAGAAGAAGTACGAGAACAAGCAAAGTCCTCAAACGTTAGACATTTGTAGTTACCGTACTACATAGGGATGTCCACTGTCAACACATTTGCTGCTAGATCAGTTTTCCACTCACTCTATGTGTGCACTCACCCATGTACATTGTCTATGCAATCAAAGCTCCATGCAGTAAGTCCCAGACCTGATAAATGGTGTACAGTACATGCTGTGGCAGAATTTAGACCTAAAACAGGGTGTTTCAAGAAATTCCTTATTTCACCAGAAAAGTTAACGTTAAAGTTAAATCCTTACCAAGCCTTTCGGCCCATTGGGCGGCGCATATCTCCGTTTCATAACCCTAGGCCCCATGTCTGCAAGCAGAAAAGCTACAGCAGGGGGTTAGTCCACTGGTAGCCATGTGTTTAACTTTCCCTACTCCATTCTTTCAATGCCGAACGCCTGGCAAGAAGGCAGTAGTACCATTTATAAAGCCTTTGGTATGGCCCGGCCGGGATTCAAACCCGCAACCTCCCGATCGTGAGGCAGACGCTCTAACCACTAGGCCACCACGCCGGAAAACATTAACCAAACTCTTCCCTGATTGGTCAAATTTCTCAAAATGAGTATGATTAATGTTACCAAACATATATCATGATGAAATACAATCATTTTTGAAGATAAAATGTGCTGATCTTAAAAGATTGAACAATATTTAAGGTTTTTCCGTCGTCAGCATATTCGTCTTGACCAAGCGCCTGTTTTCAACGCGTGCGTACTCAGTGTCGTGCTCGGTGTTGCGTTGCAGACATCGCAGAGAATGATGCAGATAGTTTGAATATACACCCAACAAATACAGACTGGTTTTTTTAACATTAGGCCTAAACGAGTGTTGATTAAATTGGTTAATTCATTTTAATAACATTTAGGCCTAAATGTTGGGTTACCACTATATTATAGGCTTATAAAGGTTATAAGTTTGTAGAACGTTTTATAATGAAACGCACTACAGTAAAATTAAAAATAGTAGGCATATATTATTTTGCCAACATTGTTTTAACTTAGAATGTCTTGCAGCAAGTGTTCAATGTTTTTGATTGTTATTTTAAACACACTTTTTAAACACATCAGAGCTAACAACATCGGCTGATGACGAGGAAGTTCCTCGAAAGCGCTCCCGGTAAGCGAAATAAACAAGTAGTGTTGAAGTTTAAATTAATAATTTACATTTTTTAAAGTTTACAATCTAACATTTAAAGCATTTTTTGGGTATAGACCTACTACGTGCACTGAATTCATAATTCATGTGATATAGACAACACCATCAAAACTATTCAGTTTTTTAAAAAAATGTGTCATACATTTACAAAAATGATATCTTAATTGGCCAAACATTTTTCTACAGCTATAGGCAACCCAGGGCCCATTTCACAAAGATTGCAACTTTGCTTTAATTGGACTGCAACAATTGATGATATGAATCCACCTCGAGATAAATCCGTATAGGTTTTGTGACCAAAAAAGTTATCCTCTCGGTAAACGGCACTATAGTATGCCTTTAATAATTGTAGGCCTATAATATATTCAAACACTTCCGCCCACGGTGTCAGACACTTTGCTTTAACATGTTTAATAAATTCCCTTTTTGGTCATTCGAGTCAGGTGAAAGTTGAAAATTCCTCACTTAGTGTAACTTGATAACTCTTGGCCCAATGTCTTTGCAGAATGAGATTCTTTCTTTCACAGTCCGTTTATGACCAAAATTCTCCAAATTAGCATTAGGCCAAGAATTTTATGGCTTCTTTAAGGCCAGAGTAATGGAAGACACATTCGTTCACGCCCGAATTTGAGATTTCTTGATATTTATCAACACTAAGATATTCTTTCACTTGTAACTGATAAAATACAACTTGCTAATATTTACTCGTATTTTTGCTTGATTTGTTTCACTCTTTTCAACTCTAAGTGTTGGAGGACTCGGGACTCGGACTCGAGTCCGGACTCGAGTCCTTTTTTCAAGGACTCGGACTCGGACTTGGACTCGGAAGCTAAGGACTTGGACTCGGACCCCAAGGACTCGGGGACTCGGCTTCGAGTCCTCGAGTCCGGCAAAATAGGGTCTTTTTGGGTCTTTTATTTTCGTTCATTGTAAACTTCTTATGCTTGATCAATGATCCCATCACATGATTAATTTTTAAAAGTAATTTTGATTGCAAATAAATTCAGTTTGTAAATAAAAGTACAACCAAAAAGCAAGATTGCTTTCAGTTATATCTTTAATTGGTTAAATCGATTTTAATCATTGACATTTTATTTATTTATTTATTTATCAAAACTTTCAGTTTGTTTCCAAATTTAAGCTAAAGAGCTACCATTTTCAGAGTGTTAGGCTTAATGAACTGGAGCATGATGCAAATGTGTTAAGGAACTGCCGGAAAGCCTGAAAAAGGGCCCCTTGACCGCCGCACATACCGTACCACCGTTACATGTGATTGACCCCCCACCCACGGAATAATACTGCATAGGGCTACAGCCAGATCCAACACCTCTTCTTTTGGCACCTGGGGCCGGGGTTTGGTAGTGACGTCATATTTTGATTGTAATATTAGGCCTACATCTCTTTGCCTCTCTAAAACACAAGCCTATAATTTACTGTGAGTCTGTGATTATACTCTGTTTCCAAGGTAGGCCTATGCTACGGGGCTGAGAAAAAATTATGAGCATTGTAAAATTTTTTTAACTGATTGAAAGGGAGGGGGGAAGCAATTTTTGGCAAGCCGAGAGGGGGGAACAAGCATATGGGGCACCTTTCAAATAAAATGCTCTAAAAAGGCTTAGAAAACAGTACGGAAACACTTACATATAATTTTCCCGCTCGCAACATGTATCTAAAGTCTAAACCATTTAAATTATTGAAGAGATTCATCAGGAATACAATGTTCAGATTTCAAAGGTTTTCTCAGCAAAATTCCAATAAAAAACTCACGTTTTCCAGACAGTTCAAACATTTTAAATTTGTAAATTGGGATCCCCAAAAAATGGCATGTGCAAAGATTTTTGGCAGGCAGGGAGGGGGGGGGGGGGGGGCAAGAGATTTTTGGCAGGCCGAGAGGGGGTAAGCATTTTTGCATTTTCACCCCTCCCTAGTTCCGCATATGTATTGCACAGCCCCAAAACAATACTAGGCATGCCAGGGGGGGACTAGCAAATTATGTATTTACAAGAAAATAATATAGAACTAAAATTTTGGTTAAGTAAACGCCTACGTTGATAAGGTATTGGTGAAAACCCTGGGGCTTGAATTTGATACATAAGGACTCGGACTCGGACTCGGACTCGAACATTGAGGACTCGGACTCGGACATCAGAAAATATTTTGATTACGCGCGCGATTCGCTTAGCGTGACGCGGCGCAACTCTGCGCGTATGTCCAACGCAGTCTAGGCGCAATCGGTTTGTTGTTCACGCCAGCAAATGTGGTGTAAACAAAACAAAAATTTGCAGTCAAAATGCCACTTAGATAGACATGTCCACATTGCTTATTATAGAGGGCGACATTCAATCCAAAAAGTTGCGACCACAGTAGCTCACAGTCAATGGCTTAACTGTGTAATCCCCATAGGGAAATACAAAAATTTGAAATTTGGACACCAGAAACTTGGAGACGTAGTCTAAAAAGTGCTGGTACTTTATCCTTGATACAGAAGTCAGCATGCAGAGAAAGTTAGATTCCATAAAATAAAATCGCCTTTGTGTAAAATGGATCATCATGGTAAAAAATGATGCATTACATGTTTTTTTTGTACAGTAAGTCATTGTAAGGTATTGTCAATGATGGCCGCAGAAAAGTGCAGTTTTTTAAAAACAGACATTTGCCCATAACTTTGCTAATTTTTGACCTACAGACATGGTTGACCCCTCATTTTTTAAGTTAAATAATCACCTTTTTAAACAAAATAATTTCCATGTGAAATATCCTACTTGAAAATTTTGTGAACATGACTTAGATTTTTTAAATTATTTTGCATTTTGGCGCACTGAAAGCAGACAATTTATTGGTGCAAAAAGATGCATATTTAGACCATGCACCAGATACAGCTTTTACAAGCGTGAAAGTCTTACCGTTTTAAAATATAAGGACGTTTTGTGCATAATTTTGACATTTTCTTTACTAAAACGTCGATTTCTCAGAGTTCACTTTTGACAATATTGCACGATTTTTGTGACAAGATAACTCGAAAAATATGCAAGCAAAAGGTAAACTTTTTGCACTATCGTTTAGCGCACATTAAAGCGCCCTAGGCTAGGCCTAGGGAAGGTTTTCTCATTTTTCAAAATACTTGTTTTAAACAAAAATATACACCATTCTGTGCATTTTTTAGCTGAATAGAGTGACAAAATTGCTTTTTTCACATGTTTTTTTCGAAATTTCGAAAAAAGAGACGAATTTCAAAAAAATAAAAAAACCTTCCCTGCTGCTGCCTACCTAGGCTAGGCTAAGTTCATGCCTCTTCTTTATGAAAAGCTAACTGAATTTGTTTTACTCCGAACGGATTTTTTTCTAAATTGTCACAAAAAAATTGGGTTTAAAAAGTGAATTTTTGTGATTTTTTCAAAAACTCGAGATTTTTTAACAAATCTGTAGGTATGCTAGGTGAATTTAAATTTGCCATCAAACTGCATCATTTTATATATCAAATTAAAGCCCTTGAGTAAACAAAGCCAAAACTGAAAACCATTTTTTCATAGCACTTTCCGTAGCAAAGTTACATCTTATGTAGGTTTCTTTCTTCGGGCACTTGTTTTAAATTTCTATGTAAAAATGCATTGACATTGTCTGCGAATTTGACTGAATAGCAAATGTGTTAACTAAGGTTTGCCTGGGTTACCTAAAATCTGACGTCGGACTGGACTAGTTTTGTTCTACTTCTAGCGCTACCCCTGGCTTGAAGTGAACGTTATCGCAAACACGGCGCTTATGTTACTTACCAAAAATATCTTCATACGTCTTCTCAAACTAGATTTCTAACAATTACATCCACTTATTCCTCGAAATCGCAACTTATTCTCACGGAAATTTGCCCAGCTCAACCAAATTGGTGCTTCGCAATTCTTCAGCAAGAAAAACATCTGACATTCCTTCGTTGAAAATATAATCAACGGTCACTTTGTGCAAGTGTAATTAAATATAGTTGGTTGAATCAAATATTTATATATAGTTTGTCATATCTATCATAAAATCTGATACATCACAAAATTTTGTTTATTATTTTATTATGAATGATAGACTTTTATGTATTTTTTCAGATTTTATCATAAACATTATTAATTTTAATCGTAATATTATTTATAGCAGACTAAGTAAAATAATTGCAATGCACATGATGTTTTACATACAGTTGACATTACTTCTCATCCCGATTGAAACAGAGGGCGGTTGTACAGTATTTTGTAGGGACCACTGGTAGGGACCTGGGCCTGGGACCTAGTGCACACCGACACCGCCTGGCTAATAATTATTTGGTGCGGCAGAGACACTAAAATGAATACACGGGATCGATACACGTGAATTGCTATGCACGATTTTGATATCAGACGAAAAAAGAGACGAATTTCAAAAAAATAAAAAAAACCTTCCCTGCTGCTGCCTACCTAGGCTAGGCTAAGTTCATGCCTCTTCTTTATGAAAAGCTAACTGAATTTGTTTTACTCCGAACGGATTTTTTTCTAAATTGTCACAAAAAAATTTGTGTAAAAAAGTGAATTTTTGTGATTTTTTCAAAAACTCGAGATTTTTTAACTAATCTTTAGTTATGCTAGGTGAATTTAAATTTGCCATCAAACTGCATCATTTTATATATCAAATTAAAGCCCTTGAGTAAACAAAGCCAAAACTGAAAACCATTTTTTTATAGCACTTTCCGTAGCAAAGTTACATCTTATGTCTACAGTTTCTTTCTTCGGGCACTTGTTTTAAATTTCTATGTAAAAATGCATTGACATTGTCTGCGAATTTGACTGAATAGCAAATGTGTTAACTAAGGTTTGCCTGGGTTACCTAAAATCTGACGTCGGACTGGACTAGTTTTGTTCTACTTCTAGCGCTACCCCTGGCTTGAAGTGAACGTTATCGCAAACACGGCGCTTATGTTACTTACCAAAAATATCTTCATACGCCTTCTCAAACTAGATTTCTAACAATTACATCCACTTATTCCTCGAAATCGCAACTTATTCTCACGGAAATTTGCCCAGCTCAACCAAATTGGTGCTTCGCAATTCTTCAGCAAGAAAAACATCTGACATTCCTTCGTTGAAAATATAATCAACGGTCACTTTGTGCAAGTGTAATTAAATATAGTTGGTTGAATCAAATATTTATATATAGTTTGTCATATCTATCATAAAATCTGATACATCACAAAATTTTGTTTATTATTTTATTATGAATGATAGACTTTTATGTATTTTTTCAGATTTTATCATAAACATTATTAATTTTAATCGTAATATTATTTATAGCAGACTAAGTAAAATAATTGCAATGCACATGATGTTTTACATACAGTTGACATTACTTCTCATCCCGATTGAAACAGAGGGCGGTTGTACAGTATTTTGTAGGGACCACTGGTAGGGACCTGGGCCTGGGACCTAGTGCACACCGACACCGCCTGGCTAATAATTATTTGGTGCGGCAGAGACACTAAAATGAATACACGGATCGATACACGTGAATTGCTATGCACGATTTTGATATCAGACTAAAAAAAGAGACGAATTTCAAAAAAATAAAAAAAACCTTCCCTGCTGCTGCCTACCTAGGCTAGGCTAAGTTCATGCCTCTTCTTTATGAAAAGCTAACTGAATTTGTTTTACTCCGAACGGATTTTTTTCTAAATTGTCACAAAAAAATTGGGGTTAAAAAGTGAATTTTTGTGATTTTTTCAAAAACTCGAGATTTTTTAACAAATCTGTAGGTATGCTAGGTGAATTTAAATTTGCCATCAAACTGCATCATTTTATATATCAAATTAAAGCCCTTGAGTAAACAAAGCCAAAACTGAAAACCATTTTTTCATAGCACTTTCCGTAGCAAAGTTACATCTTATGTCTACAGTTTCTTTCTTCGGGCACTTGTTTTAAATTTCTATGTAAAAATGCATTGACATTGTCGGCGAATTTGACTGACTAGCAAATGTGTTAACTAAGGTTTGCCTGGGTTACCTAAAATCTGACGTCGGACTGGACTAGTTTTGTTCTACTTCTAGCGCTACCCCTGGCTTGAAGTGAACGTTATCGCAAACACGGCGCTTATGTTACTTACCAAAAATATCTTCATACGTCTTCTCAAACTAGATTTCTAACAATTACATCCACTTATTCCTCGAAATCGCAACTTATTCTCACGGAAATTTGCCCAGCTCAACCAAATTGGTGCTTCGGCAATTCTTCAGCAAGAAAAACATCTGACATTCCTTCGTTGAAAATATAATCAACGGTCACTTTGTGCAAGTGTAATTAAATATAGTTGGTTGAATCAAATATTTATATATAGTTTGTCATATCTATCATAAAATCTGATACATCACAAAATTTTGTTTATTATTTTATTATGAATGATAGACTTTTATGTATTTTTTCAGATTTTATCATAAACATTATTAATTTTAATCGTAATATTATTTATAGCAGACTAAGTAAAATAATTGCAATGCACATGATGTTTTACATACAGTTGACATTACTTCTCATCCCGATTGAAACAGAGGGCGGTTGTACAGTATTTTTGTAGGGACCACTGGTAGGGACCTGGGCCTGGGACCTAGTGCACACCGACACCGCCTGGCTAATAATTATTTGGTGCGGCAGAGACACTAAAATGAATACACGGGACACACCGTCGACGTCCTATACGATAAATATAAATTTAATACTCCGTTGGTGAGCGACGGGCGAGTGGTAATGAGCGACAAGCGAGTGGTATTTCACTGAACGCAAGAAAAGGAGTTCTATCTGATTGGCTAGCAATCGATCGCTTAGGTCGCTCAGTAGTCAACTACAAACTCAAGCATTCAATTCGATTGAAATCGATAATTCTATTATTGACGAAGATAAAGAGCGTGATAGTGTGTCAATAATGTACATTGTATTGCACCTGGTTTTACCAGCATTCCTTTATAAAATAATTTTCTCAAAGAGTTGAATATTATCAAAAATTTTACCCAGGATTTCAAATTTTTTACCGCGAAATTGCAGTTAAACATATCCACAGCAAAATACCGGCCCTCACTAATTAGTACATTTAATTTCCAGTTAGTACATTTAAACGAAACCTGTGATTTACGTGACACCAAATAAAATTTTCTTACAATAGAAATATCATATGGGATACTGATATGGTAGGCCGCAACCGCCACAACGTGGAGCTGCTATGCGTAGCTGACTTTTTGTTCCGTGGAGCCAAATTGACCAATCATGTTAGAGTTTTTCATTACTCGGAGGTAAAACTGACCAATCAAGTACGACTTACTCATTACGTGAAGCGAATTTAGTCATTAAGAATTTGCCAGACGAGCTTCACGTAGTTGCAAGATATCCTCGGTCACGATAGTTATGATTCAAAAAGTAATTTATGAAAAGTACGAACCGACTTATTATTAAGATGGACATGCACTCACAAGAAACTCATACAGTATTGTACACAACTATATAGCTAGGCAGAGTGGTGGTAAACCATGCACACAATTCTGCGATCTGCAGTGTATCGCCGGGAGCTGATTTGTACATCTTGCGCGGCGTGGCCTGCGAATTCGACCTTCAGCAAACCAGTTCGGATTTACTTTATATACTAGTAGTAGGCCATACATACTGTAGTTACGGTACTGCCCGTTTTCCTATACACAATACTCAGTGCGCTCACCATTGACGCGTGACCTAGTGTATGTTAGAAGTATTATGCCATTGCCTATATGACGTCACTGTGTAAAAAATAACCAGTCAATATTTAAAGTATTCTCTGAAATTCTAGAAAATATAGTTTTGTAACATTTCCTAAATTTTTAGCTAATTTAGGTGTTTGGAAATATTGGTACTTTTGTGTTTTAGGAAGGATATGTAAACGACAGATAACACCAAAAAATATGAACAAATTATTTCTAAACCGTGTTAAGTCTGCAAACCATTATGCTTCTCATTTTCAAGAACGCTGGTTAACAATAAGCAGACTATTGTCTCATTTCGTAAACAAAAGCCCAGACAGTATTGTTACCTTGCGTTCGCTTTATACTCATTCACCCAACTGAAACTATAATACCAGCTCATTGTTCATTGCACAGGTAAAACAGACACAAGTGCAGTGTGTATTTAACCAGAGAAGATCTGATGTAACATAGTTGAGCTGTTTTCATTGAGTGTTATCTTGGTTTAATAGCTTTTAATGGGGTTTAAGTCCTTCAAAGGTCGTGGTGAATTCTACTGTAGACATGACTGCATCATGATTATTTTAAAGTCAACAACATTCAACAATATGATCACCGTGATAGTATGACAGTATCAGTACCGTGGGTGTCAGTGATCCTGGCCTGACACAGTAGACAAACAAACAAACACGCCACACACATGGCACATGCATGCAAGGTAACATTGACTATACACTAATCAAACAATGGTATTGATCCTGTACAACTGTTTGTGGTTTATTTACATTCGATTCATTTAAAATCCACATAGTAAACATTAATTTTGGCAAGAGTTTTCTCTCTCTGGAACGATGATGCATCAACTGGCTCCGCGTAATGAAAAGATCTAACATGATTGGTCAATTTAGCTCCGCGAAGCGAAAAGTAAGCTACGCGTAGCAGCTCCACGTTGTGGCGGTTACGGCCAGCCATATACTGATCATGCGAAAATCGTAAAACATAGAATAGAAACAGTGTGGCCGGCTCTCAAAATCTCAAATTGTATGCATAGCCTGAGTCGCACGGCCTATCTCGAACAAAATAGCTCAAAATCACCATGCGTAGTTGTTGAAAAACGTGAGGATTTATCGTACTACCACGGCAATTCTTAACACGAAGATATAGGGATGATGACGGTGTGCGGGATCGATACACGTGAATTGCTATGCACGATTTTGATATCAGACGAAAATCTTCGGATACCGGGTTAGAAAATGATGAATATCTCCCGTAAATGAATTTTTCTCAAGAAACCAGATGTGGTCTCATACACTTGAAAATAGGGCCCTACGTGTGAACAGATATGATGGTCGCTAGAATGCGCTTTGAAAATTGGCCGTGCGCTTTGAACTCAAAATCGGACCAAAACTCTAATTTTATATTGCGTTGGTCCTGTATGGACTACATCGTGTAGTACAGCTGCACTCACTACTAGGCAGTATAAGTCGATGACCATTGACCTCAATGGGGTAGGCCTATAGGCCTACAAGCTTATTCACGCACAACCAAGATCAATTACCCGGCTATTGTGAGTAGCCTTAGTCATGTCCCTCGACTAATTATTCGTCTCAAAGAGCTTCAAAGGTCTGAACCAAATGGTCAATCGTGGCTGTGGATTCAACCTACCATGGCGATTTCTGCCATGAAGATATAGGGTCGATGGCACTGTGTAGTGGGGACCTGAGACCACAGCATTCTGAATAGGCCTACGAGGAATGTCTTTCTGACATCAAATAGGCCCTAATAGCTAATAATTTTGATTTAAAAAAAAATATAATACAAATATAAAACTTCATAAATCTGATAAATCTAATGATATCGGGAATGATAGGCCTATGTAGGCCTAGGCCTACTTAGGGAGTGTTCAGAAATACTTTGGTGGGGGGGGGCTCACGGTAAAAGGGAGGGGCCAAACAGTTTTGGACCTTAAAGAGGGGACCAAAACGTTTTAGGTGGTAGGAAAGGGGGGGCAGTTTTCCGCTTTAAAACCCAAAATGAACATTGAGCCCCTCTATAGGGCCTATCACTTTTAATATGCACTGAAAACGAAATTTGGGGTGACTAACTAATGAAAAGTTAGTTAAAACAATGTCAAGTACGACTAATCTGTAACTAATACGGCTGGACTGGACTAAACTATAGGCCTATGTTAGTAGGCCAGGATACACTAGGGACTTAACTATCAAAATACTAGTTCAACCTTGACCTACTAATATAATAAATTAGTTCAACCGAGAGCTTACTAGGGACTCTACTAATATATTGGGGTGTTCTACTAATGGGCTCTACTATCAAAAACGATGTCAAGTACGACTATTTTTTTTAATAGCCATAAGGGCATTCTGTAGGCCTCAGGGGCGGATTTAGAGGGGGGCGCACCCGGCGCGCGCCCCCTCTATTTTTTGCAAAGCGGCGCCCGACTTAATGCATTTTTCAGAGCGGCGCCTGACTTTGTGTGGGCCATAGGGTGTGGGCGCCGAGCCGCCGCGGCAGCGACGGTAGCTCGGCGCCCCCTCTATTGAAAATTCCTGGATCCGCCCCTGGGCCTACTAATGTTCGACTAGTTCAGCTGACTGAACTAGTCTGTGGAACTAGCCCAATTCTAGCCCGGTATAAGTGGTCGAAGATATGGACAGGTACGTTTTATTGACCTTTTTTCCCAACCTTGTATTTTTTAATAACTTACAAACCGTTTTAGCATGGTTAGAATTTGAAAAACAGATTTGGCCCCGTTTTTAGAGGCCTGTCAGTTTTGTACTACACACGGCATGATGAAGGTTCCCACGAATTCGGCAGCCATGGCAGCCTCAACCATGCATGCACAAACCCACGGTCCATGATCATGACATTTGTGTTCCGATTTACAATCTCATTTCAAATTCTAACGGTTTGTAAGTTATTCAAAAACAAGCTTGGGAAAAATGTCAATAAGGCCGTATAAAATTAATGTTTTGGTTCTCGTCCAGAGGATTTTCATGAATTGATGAGGGAGGGAGGTGTTTTTTTTTTTTTTTTTTTCAATGTAAAATTAGCATTGTCAGTAGTTTTCGGTCTTCTCCAACAGTGCTCGAGGAAACGATGAGGCCCTTTTTTTTTTTTTTCAAATGTGAGATTCTGAGGGATAAACCCCCTAGAGTACCACAAAAAAGACTTGGAAGTGATGCTTGTTCTCTAATAAACTTATTTATATGTATGAAGATTTCATAAATCATTCCAAAGTCTAAAAAATTGAAAAATCTAAAAAATCAAAAAAAAATCTGACAAATCCCAGAAATTGAGGAGGAGGGACGAGAACCAAAATATTAATTTTACTCGGCCTAAAACATACCTTTCCATTTCTTCGACCATTTCTAACGGGCTAGAATCGGGGCTAAAATGTCCATCTCAAGACGCTAGATGTGCTATCTACAGCTGCATGTGTTAGGGGCTGTGCAATAATTATGAGCCCTGGGGAGGGTAAAATTTGGGGGGGCAAGAAATTTTTGGCGAGCCAAAAGGGGGGGAAGCAATTTTGGCAAGCTGAGAGGGGGGGCAAGCGATTTTTGGCACACATTCATGGGGCGCCTTTTAATAAAACGCTCTAAAAGGCTTAGGAAAACAGTACGGAAACGCTTAAATATGCAAATTTTCCTGCTCGCTGCGCTCGCAACAGGTATATAGACCATTTAACGTTTGTAAATTGGGATCCCAAAAATTTGGCATGTGCAAGGGGGGGGCAAAGAATTTTGGCGGGCCGAGAGGGGGGGCAAGCGATTTTTGGCAGGCCGAGAGGGGGGGGGCAAGCGATTTTTGGCGGAAATTTTACCCCTCCCCGAGGGCTCATAATTATTGCACAGCCCCTTAAATGTTGTCTATGAAGTTAGTAGAGACATGGACGTACTAAAAAACTTATTTAGTACGTCCATGGTAGAGACTAGCTCTACTAGCTTTATTTGTCATAAGAGTCATGTCATGTGATCAAAGGGCGGTAAATTCAACTTTTAAAGTTGAATGTACTAATAGTACAACCCTTGGTACGGTCCACAACCATGATTCGTTCTACCAATTCGTAAAGCCAGAAAAGTTAGTTGGACCGACTTTTGCGGTGCAACTAATTTTCACTTATACACCTATCCGACTTCGCCATTACTGCGGTGTCCCCGATGTAAAACTGCGGTGTCCCGAGGTCGGGGGTTCTATCCATTATTTATTGTGTGCTATACAGAATTGTACCCGGGAATTGTACACAACAGTGATATTCAATACACAATCATGAGTATTGAATTACGAATTAAATCTCCCGCTCTGGTACATCTGTGTTGCCGTCAATAGAGGGCCAAATACAGTAAACGCTTCTCGGATTGGTGTATACCATAATTTGGCATAGTTCGGCATGTCCGTACTAACAATTTCCCTCACTGCATGCTGTACTAGCCAAGCATACTAGATGGACGTTTAGTCCGACATTAAAAACTATAGTTTTAGTTTACCAGGGGAAACTAGTGGTCCTACTAAACAAAAGCTTAGTTCAGCTTGCATAATACGAGTTTTTGTTTTCAGTGTGGGCAAGTTTTCAGTGCTTTTGTTTGAAAAAATGATGGCACTTAGTGTACACATATTAATTAATATAACATAAAGATGATCAGCAACATGCAACATCTGGGTTGGTCTAAGAAATACTGGCACTTTTTATCATATTTTATATCTCTTCAAAGTAGGCTTCAAACATGATTAGGCCTACATGATCATGATGATCATGTACCAATCTGATCAAAATACAACTAAATCAAGAAAATATTGCAAATAAATTGGATTTCTTTGCACGTAAACTGCACACTTCATTGCAAAATTATTTTGTACACATAGGCCCATAGGCAGAGTGGGCACAGCAGGCCCAGGTGGGGTCAAAAATGTTTTGTCTGTCAAAAGAGGGGGCAGCGGTCCAACGAGGAGGGGGTGGGGGGGGTCAAAAAGTTTTTCGAGCGAAAATGTGAGGAAGACCAGCCCCCTACCAAAGTATTTGAACACTCCCTTAAAGTGTATAGCTGGGATGAAAAACCACACATCAATTGAAAATTTTGACATTTCAATTGAAGACATAGGCCTACATTATTTTGTTTCCCAAAAAGACCTAGGGGGGGGGGTCTATATCTTCAATACGAAAGGTCAAAATTTTCATAATAATTATGGACGGTTCTTCATCCCAGCTCATAGGCATATAGGATCATTTATATATAGACTTCTCCGTACTCGTAGTCCACTTGCCCATTTTGCATCATGGCTATTACATTTAAGCATAAAACGCTGATTTGTATTAATTTGTTTGCAATTGATAGGTTTTCACATCTGATATTTTCAGTCACCGTACTCCCTCTGTTTGTTTCACTCGGGCTTTCGCGATCAATAAACTGGTAGATTCCAAAATCAGAATTGATTATGCAAGATATATTGCATTCAATCAGGGACCGTGTATAAGGTCCCTGATTCAATATAACTTTTATTGTCACTAATCATCGATGACCATTTTACTATTTAACACTTTAATTCTAATAAACATCAGTATAATTTTTTGAGTTCAACGGAATGCGTTTATCATGATTAATAATAACATTTTTTTTTAAATTCGTGATGAAAATGAAGATGTATAGCGATATCGCGCATACAGCAGCAGCAGCTGATATGATGATGATGACAATGATGATGACGATGATGATGATATTGATGATGACGATGATGATGATATTGATGATCGGTGATGACTGATGATGCTCAGTGATGATGATGATAATGATGATCAGTGATGATGATGAAAATGACCGTGATGATCATGATGATGGTAATTAGGCCTAGGTGATGGTGGCGATGATGATGATGATGATGATGCCTTGATGATGATGATGATGATGAAGGTGATGCCCATAATGATTATGATGATGAAGAAAGTGATGACAATGATGATGATGTGATGATAATGATATCGATGATGACTGATGATATTAAGGCTTAATTTAAATTTTGTTATTCTTAATGTTGAAATAATTAGTAATAACTACCGGGAAGGGTTGCTGTCCATTTTAAGTTGAAATAACAAGGTGAAGTAAAAGAAACCCCACTGGTTATTTTGGCCATTTTAACATGCAGTTCTATGGGAGGATTATCATAATTTTTTAATTATGATAATACATGCATAGTCGAACTTTGCTCTGTTGACTTACAAAGACAACAAATTTGGCCGATTCCATTTAGGTGCAAGTTGGGACATGTGTAAACATTACAAATATGCAAAAAAAAAAAAAAAAAAAAATTAACCAATTTCATATTATAAGATCGTACATTATGGCTTTAAGGGGCTGTGCAATATTTATGTGTGCCCCGGGGTGATGAATTCTGATGGTCTGCCAAAAATCGCTTACCAAAAATCTTTGCTCCTACCCTTTCAACATGCCAAACATCATTAGGCCACATGTCACAGGGGAACTCAGGCGACGCTAGATGGGGGGGTATGGGGATGTGGACACCCCAATACGAAAGTTTGTCGGCAAAATTGACTATTGTCGTCAAAACCATGTGATTGTCGGCAAATGTATAGTCAAAGCTATGTGATTGTTGGCAAATGTAGTCAAAGCTATGTGATTGTCGGCAAATGTAGTCAAAGCTATGTGATTGTCGGCAAATGTAGTCAAAGCTATGTGATTGTCGGCAAATGTAGTCCGAGCTATGTGATTGTCGGCAAATGTAGTCAAAGCTATGTGATTGTCGGCAAATGTAGTCAAAGCTATGTGATTGTCGGCAAATGTAGTCAAAGCTATGTGATTGTCGGCAAATGTAGTCAAAGCTATGTGATTGTCGGCAAATGTAGTCAAAGCTATGTGATTGTCGGCAAACTTGTCGGCAAATGTAGTCCGAGCTATGTGATTGTCGGCAAATGTAGTCAAAGCTATGTGATTGTCGGCAAATGTAGTCAAAGCTATGTGATTGTCGGCAAACTTGTCGACAAATGTAGTCCGAGCTATGTGATTGTCGGCAAATGTAGTCAAAGCTATGTGATTGTCGGCAAATGTAGTCAAAGCTATGTGATTGTCGGCAAATGTAGTCAAAGCTATGTGATTGTCGGCAAATGTAGTCAAAGCTATGTGATTGTCGGCAAATGTAGTCAAAGCTATGTGATTGTCGGCAAATGTAGTCAAAGCTATGTGCCATTGTCGGCAAATGTAGTCAAAGCTATGTGATTGTCGGCAAATGTAGTCAAAGCTATGTGATTGTCGGCAAATGTAGTCAAAGCTATGTGATTGTCGGCAAATGTAGTCAAAGCTATGTGATTGTCGGCAAATGTAGTCAAAGCTTTGTCGGCAAATGTAGTCAAAGCTATGTGATTGTCGGCAAATGTAGTCAAAGCTATGTGATTGTCGGCAAATGTAGTCAAAGCTATGTGATTGTCGGCAAATGTAGTCAAAGCTATGTGATTGTCGGCAAATGTAGTCAAAGCTATGTGATTGTCGGCAAATGTAGTCAAAGCTATGTGATTGTCGGCAAATGTAGTCAAAGCTATGTGATTGTCGGCAAATGTAGTCAAAGCTATGTGATTGTCGGCAAATGTAGTCAAAGCTATGTGATTGTCGGCAAATGTAGTCAAAGCTATGTGATTGTCGGCAAACTTGTCGGCAAATGTAGTCCGAGCTATGTGATTGTCGGCAAATGTAGTCAAAGCTATGTGATTGTCGGCAAATGTAGTCAAAGCTATGTGATTGTCGGCAAACTTGTCGGCAAATGTAGTCCGAGCTACGTGATTGTCGGCAAATGTAGTCAAAGCTATGTGATTGTCGGCAAACTTGTCGGCAAATGTAGTCCGAGCTATGTGATTGTCGGCAAATGTAGTCAAAGCTATGTGATTGTCGGCAAATGTAGTCAAAGCTATGTGATTGTCGGCAAATGTAGCTATGTGATTGTCGGCAAATGTAGTCAAAGCTATGTGATTGTCGGCAAATGTAGTCAAAGCTATGTGATTGTCGGCAAATGTAGTCAAAGCTATGTGCCATTGTCGGCAAATGTAGTCAAAGCTATGTGATTGTCGGCAAATGTAGTCAAAGCTATGTGATTGTCGGCAAATGTAGTCAAAGCTATGTGATTGTCGGCAACATATGGAAAAGTTTTCCTATGAAAGTCTCTTTAAATAAATTATACTCGACTCCAGTGTGTGCACGCTGTGTGTACAGAGGCGTTCGAGGTCAATGCACAATGCATACATTACGCACACAGCACACTAAGCAGGGCTGTATGGAAGAGGGTGTGGTTTTTCCTACTGTACGACGGCATTTTGTAACCAATCAGATTCCTTTTTAGAGAGTAGAATCTGGCAAAGTATTTCTAGGAAATATCGTGTGAGCCAAGTCAATCGGACTGACTATTATCAAGTGAGGGCCGTCTATAGCACGCTACTTTAATAACACGGGGTGCATGTCAGTGTATTTCGCAGTAAATTGAGTAAGATTTTGGGAATACCTTGCAGTGTTTAGTGCTCCTGTACGACGAGGTCTTTCATCAGATTTCCTTGAAAATCGGGGAAAGTAGAGTTTAATATATACATGAGACAATTAAGAGTGAGCCAAAAATAAAAGACTTTCCCTTTATAATAATTGAAGTTGAAAGTGAAAAAAGACAATTTTCTCCCATTGCTTAACTGTGGGACCCCTTTTATTTGAGCAAAAGAGACTACTTTTCCATAGCCTATATGTAGTCAAAGCTATGTGATTGTCGGCAAATGTAGTCAAAGCTTTGTCGGCAAATGTAGTCAAAGCTATGTGATTGTCGGCAAAGTAGTCAAAGCTATGTGATTGTCGGCAAATGTAGTCAAAGCTATGTGATTGTCGGCAAATGTAGTCAAAGCTATGTGATTGTCGGCAAATGAAGTCAAAGCTATGTGATTGTCGGCAAATGTAGTCAAAGCTATGTGATTGTCGGCAAATTACAAGAGTCATTATAAAAGATTAATGTGTTACCAAATTGTTTGTGTTGTAGTCACGTAATAGACCTATTGTGAGTGTTAATTGTTATAGCAGTTATTAATTTTAAAATTTAATTTGTCGAAATAAAATTTCACCCGTATCCCCCCCCCCTCCACATGGCCATAATGGGGGCCCAGGCCCATCTGGCCATGGTAAATCCGGCCATGGCGTCCGCACATGATGTTTTTTGGTATTTTCTATATCTCGTGAGACCTACTGGTTCAGAATCTGGCGGATGCCACGTAGGCCTACCCTGGCAGGCACCCTTGGGCATTTTAAAATAAATTATCCCAAAATGACTTCATAGGGTTATACAGGGGTCAAAAATTGAAAATGCCCCCAAAAAACCCTTTTGATGTGCCACAAAATCTTGCCCCCCCCCCCTTACACATGCAAGATTTTGGGGAACCCGAATTTAAAACCTTAAATTGTCTTATCATATAATGCGAGCAGGAAATCATACACTTTTGAACATGTTTCTAACGTTTTCCTACACCTTTTTAGGGCGTATAGAAACGGTGCCCAAAACATCTGTGCCAAAAATTGTCCCCCTTTTGTCCAGCCAAAAAATCCGGGGTAGGCCTACATAATATTGCACTACCCCTCCCTAATGATGATGATGGCGATGATGACGATGATGAAGGCGATGATGATGACGACGACGACGACGATGATGACGATGATGATGTTGATGATGATAATGATGATGACAACGACGACGATGACGATTATGATGACGACGATAATGATCATGATGAAGATGATGATCAATAAGGCGAAGGAGCATTGCGATTTCAATGATGATGATGAAGATTTCCGCTGCCAAAAATGCTTGCCCGCCCCCCTTTGGCCTGCCAACTTATTCAGGAGTAGGCCTACATAATATTGCACCACCCCTCCCTAATGATGATGATGATGATGACGATGATGAAGGCGCGGATGGATGATCACAGTAATGATGCTCGTGATGATGACGATGGTGATGCCCGTGATGATGATGATCAATAAGGCGAAGGAGCATTGCGATTTCAATGATGATGATGATGAAGACAATGATGATGATGATGATGATGATGATGAAGAAGATGATAATGATGATGAAGATTTATAACCGCTACCAAAAAATGCTTGCCCCCCCTCCTTTGGCCTGCCAAAAAATCAGGAGTAGCGGCCTATACTTATATAATATTGCACCGCATGATGCCGATGATGAAGGCGATGATGATCATGATGATGATCGTGATGATGACGATGAATCGATGATGATGATGCCTGTGATGATGATGATCAAGGCGAAGAAACATTGCAATTTCAATGATGATGATGATGATGATGATGATGATGATGACGATGAATTGATGATGATGATGATCAATAAGGCGAAGGAGCATGGCGATTTCAATGATGATGATGATGATGATGATGATGATGATGATGATGATGATGATGATGATGATGATGATGATAATGAAGATTTATGTGAACAAAGCACAAAATTTATCACTTTTTTATCACCCCCTAGCCGGGCTAAACCGCTGCCAAAAAATGCTTGCCCCCCCCCCTTTTTGGCCTGCCAAAAAATCAGGAGTAGGCCTATAGCCCTGGCCTAAGCCTACATAATATTGCAACACCCCTCTTATGATGATGACCGATGATGAAGGCGATGATGATGATGCCCGTGATGATGATGATGATGATGCCGGTGATGATGATGATGATGATAATGATGATTTCTGTGAACAAAGCACAACAATCTATATTTCCGGTTATTTTCTCCCTGGGTAGCAAAAACCTTGGATGAGAGCAGGTAGGGGGTTAAAAAAATCCAGCAGAAACCGGAAGATAGAAGCGTACTATGTCAAAGGTCACCTGTCTTTGATTAGAGCGTTACTAAAAGAGGAAAAATTAATGATTTTGTCAACTAGTTATTATTCTTTTTCTAATCTTATATCATTTAGATAGGGGAAAGTACGCCTTGGTTTATACCATATAATTTTTTCAGTAACTAAGAACAGATGATTAAGCGAGAATATTGACCAAAAAGGAAATTACATCATCGTGATATAGAATTACTTTGATACTGCAGATTGAGAGCTGAGGTGTCGTCTGGAAAGAGGAATAGACAACTCCAGAAATTTCCAGATTTTAACCCAAAATACGTTCAAGAAGTCTTAAATTGTGTATGTATGGCGTTGTCATTATCTTACTTATTTGAAAGGTCCAGCGATTGTCAAATTTTACCATAGAAATATGTAAATTTATGGGCTAAATATTTTATGTCTGCGTGGTAATCAACCAGGAATTTCTTGTGCTTTGTGTGGTCTCGGTCTAAATAAACTCACGAACTTCTTACAATATTTCGGTTATTTCAGTGTTTAGAATTTTGAAAATCCACATAATCTGCCAGTTTTAAACGCACATAAGTATTAAGTGTAGTAGGATGCACGCTTGAATGTCAAGTTTTATCTATGGAAGGAAAAGAAAGGTGTGTAAGTAAAGGGAAGTTGGAACTTGCCCATGCCATGAACCCATGATGACGTCCTACAGCTCCAGCTTCATTCATGACTCTCGCGATCAGCTGATCGCATGCATGCATGATCAGATCAGATTGTCATGATTGTACTGAATCGCCATCAACAAAGTAACCAGTATCATTTTAGATCATAATGCTTGGCATGATATAGGCAAGGGTCAAAATAAAACATTTTCTACCAGAACGAAGATTTAAAGTTCATTGGGCATGTTGGGATAAAAAGTATTTTAAATCATGTTTATATCAATATATGATGTTATTATTCATTGATTGATTGTCGTGATTATCATAATTATACTAATTCAGATTTCAGTATGTGAACTTTAATACTCGAGAACTCGATAAATTTTTGGAGCAATTGCCGAATAGGCCAGGCATTGCCAGGGTGCAACTGAGAATAAAGAACAAAATTTTATTTAATTCATGTACATATCATGTGCTAATGTGGAACATTCAAGTTCAACTGCGCTTGTTCATGTGTTACTCTGCGACTAATCATGGTAATATGCGAGTGTACAACGCTACTCTACGCGTCCATATTAGCAAGGTTATCTGCGTACAACAGCTTATGATTCCGTCAATTGCAAGCCCTGCTACCAGGGACCCGGGGACGTAGCGGGGGAGATTACCAAAGGCAATTGTAACAATCCCGCTATGCCCCGTGTATTGTCCCGGGTACCGGGGCACAAATTGTGGGTGAAACCACGGTACTGTCCCCGCCCATGCATGCCATGCCAGCCGGTTTCAACGTCATAACATCTACATAACGGTATCATGGCCCCGCTACCGGGACGACTGATTGTACATCCCGGGTACAGTCCCGGGTACCGGGGACGTACTTTCTGGTAATTTCAGGGTGACAGTCCCGGGTATTGTGTCTACAGTGCCAGGTAGCCGGGCTTGCAATTGACGGATACTACACACAGCCACGCAAAGAGTATGTTCCACAATGTACACAAATTAAATAGTCTTATTGCAAGACTGCCCTACCATACTACCACGTTCACCACGTAAACTTGTATGGCTCAAAATTCGGACCGCTCGCCAATAAGTTTACTGTCATTGCGTATTTTGAAACGGTTGACATTTTAATGATCCCCGATTCCCGGTCAATATTTTTAGCTGTGTCACGTGCATGACACTGGTGGGTACCAGCCAAACTTCAGTAAAAAACACGATTGCCGATAATGATGTGATGTGGGACTTGCATAGGATTAGGATTGCACAGCGATTAAATTTGGCAAAACTTGACCTTCTCTACTAGGCAAGTTGACAAAACTTTGTGATAAAAGACAGTCTTAAGTAAGTTAAGGCTGGCATTTTCGGGCGGGCTAGCGGGTACCCACCCGAGATTACATTACCTGGGCAGGAAATACCCTGCCCGGTACCAAATTAAAAAAATAATATATATATTTTTTTAGTGTCCCTGGACCTCGACCTAAATGCTAGGATCATTCATGGTTGACCTAATTTCAAAATGCATTGAATTTGAATGCATTTTGAAATCATTAATACTATAGAGTATGACATGAATTACAAATTTTCATATTAAAAATACAAAACGTCTTGAAATTTTTTAATTTTTTTTTTAGGTTAACCATGAATGATCCTAGCATTTAGGTCTAGGTCCAGGGACACTACAAAACCGAAAAAATAAAAAACTTAAAATGCGCCGGGTACAAAATTACCCGAAAATGCCAGGCCTAAAGTAAGTATGTGCATCACTTTTGGTGTTTTGATGTTTTGGGATCCCAAACAACGGGTGACGGAGCCTATTCTTGACTGTGTAATATTCCTTCAACACGCTGCCGTACGGTAATAGTCTTATACGTTGAACAGATAGTCAGTGTCCGAAATAAGGAAAATATGGAGGTTATCCCGAGTATAACTAAAGCATGAATTCTGCTTGTCCTCAATACATTTTGGTTGTCCCAAAAATGTGTCATACTTTTGGAGGTAAAATATAGTGGTTGTCCAGGGGATAAGTACATAGCTCAATATGGTTGTCCCCAGTGATTTTTGGACAAGAGGATAAGTGCTTATTTCGAACACTGCAGATAGTATCAGTTTGTGAATGAGGACAACGTATAAGTTCCTTGTACTAGCCCTACACCAACCCTAGGCTAAACCCTAACCTAAAGTCTGTAAATGAGGACTGGACCCGAGTCTAGCAAGCTGCACCCTATTCGGTAATTGTACCAATTTTTTATATCTTCCGTGATCAGGGCTCGACTCGACCACCTTCCGTGGTCGGGGCTCGACCAGCCCTCGAATTAAGGATCTGAAGGGCACGGCAACTTTCTTAGGGCAAGTTGATAATTGCCGTGGATTTTCACTGAAAAGGCAAGGCAGCACGGCAATTTGTAATATTTCAAATGGGCATCAAGGCAACTGTTGAAAATTTGAGAAGGGCACCAAGGCAATTTTTCAAAAGCGAATAGATGCATTGCCGTCAGCTGAATTCGACACCAAAGTAAAATTTGACTCTCAACTTTACACTAAAACTAACCTGATTGCTTAAAAAACCTGCTTTAAAAATAATACAAAGCAATCAAAAATCAACAGTTTAATTTACTTAAATTTTGCGATCCCTAGTTCTGAGCTGCAAAACTGACTCAAAACAGCGATGAAACAGCTGTAACTTTGGTAATAATATTGATCAAATTCGCCAGGATAAAAACTATTTCGTGCAAAAAATATCTAGAGATGGGCTTACATGTACAAGATAAGACGATACCGGAAGGGTATCGCCATCGGTTTGCAATGGGAAGTCAATGTTTGCTAATCGAGAGATCAATTGATTTGCCCAGCGCTCAGATTTTGTTCACGACACGAGGTCGAGGAAGCTTAGCTGCTTAGTTACTAACAGCGTTTCTGATTGGTCGATAGTACGCTGAAGGTATTTCTCTGACCAATCGAGAAAATGAAGTGAGATTTCTAGTAACCAGATAATGTAAAAGCCGATGTGATTGGCTGAATATGTAAGCTTACGTAGGGGTAATGAATATTAATTCACAACAAACTATTGTGTATAGGCTACTGTGATTGAGAGCTGGGTTACGATGCTCAAAATAGCGATCGTGTTCAAGATTTTCGATTTAATTTTCCACAATTTTGCGGGGATTTAACCAGTACTTGTTAATGATTTTATAATGAAGGGGCAGGGCTGGCCGGCTAGGGCACCCACAGCAACTTCATTTAGGGGCACTGCAAGTGACTGCCGTCGGTAAAGGACATATTTTGAGGGCATTGCGGCAATGGGGGTGGGCACCCACGGCAATATGCCGTCGGTGCCGTGGGTTAATTCGAGGGCTGGGCTCGACCACAGAAGAAATAAAAAAATTAACATGTACGGTACACATTCGAGGTATGCATTTGAGGCTAGATTATGATGTTGCTATCGTTTTTCGGTCGGACAGCGTTGACATTTTTTGCATCAGATGTTATTTACGACTTTGATCACTTCAGTCACAATTTGCCTAAGCGTAGGCATAACTCCCACAACATGTCCCAATTCCGTGCAAGGACTGAGCGCCAGGCTGCAAAATAAGGATTCTGAAGGGCACCCATTAAAAAAAAATTGTATGGATTTCTGTATGAAATTGAAGGAATTCAATGCATGATTTACATAATTATTTATACTGTTGCTTTATTTCCCCGGGGGGTCACTCACTACTTGACTTGCTACGCACCCGCGTCCAAGAAAAACGTCTAAAAGGATATGTTTTTCACCACACAGCGTCGTTGACGTCTTTTTGAAAAACAGACTTTTTCAAAAGGCATCGCCATTTAGGGGTCCTTTTTCAGCCAAATCCTTAGACGTTTAGGGTTTATATTATTGTTTGAGCGAGTTTGCACTAATTTGATAAAAATCACCACTTTTTAATTGATTCTTGTTACCTTTGCATGTTTTCTTTAGTACAATGTATCTATTGGTCTGCAACATCAAAAAGACACCTTGTGGGTATCAAATTAGCCCATTTTTCTGTTCACGCCATTTAGGGTATAAATTAGATATTTCTCAGTTGCCGTCATTTTAGGGTATTGTTTTTGTATGTTCTACGCCATTTACGGTAGGATTTTCCATGTGTTTAAGGGGCGCAATTTGGTTATGTGAAAATTCGCCATTAAGGGTGCATTTCAGAGGTGGTCAGACGCGGCTGGGTAGCACTTTTGTCTGAGAGTGACAATATTTTTATTATCAATTAATATTTAAATTTTGGTCAAAATGGCCATTGGTGCATGACCCGGGGAGTACAGAAATAGACAAGTTCTGTGCGCCAAATTTCGTCAGATGTTTTAATAGCATCAAATTCAAAATGTTGATTGTGGATGAACACTTAAGTTTTACATAAATACGGTAAAATGACATTCTTCTGACATGATTTTGCAAAAAGTTCCCGGTCGATTCACTCAATCCTGATCGTAAATCCATGCCTTTATTCTATTGTCCGAAGTTTATAATGGCTAAACATTAAAATATTTCAACATTTCCATGTATGATTTCTTTACAGATATAACAGCCAGCAAGAGCAGATAAATTGGGAATGTCTCGGCCCCAGGCCGCAGCCTATTATGGCCGACCAGAACCCTAGTTACCACCACACAGGGGGGTCACAGCGCCGTTTACGACGAGGTGCAGTTGCCACGTCCAACACAAAGTCAGAGTTACAAGTCACTGATGGCAATTCTTCATTGATTGATTTAATCAAAAATACTACTTGTGAAAGGTAATACCATACATATTTTGTGTTTCTTTCCCTCTCTACCTAAAACCCCATACAGGTGAAAAACAACATCAAAGCATTGGCCTGTAAAAAGTTTTGTGAACATTTGATGAAGACATTTTTCTGACTGATTTCAATTTTTTTTTTTAAAAATCAAAATAGTGTCCGTGTACTTCTAATAACATTACGTGTCGCAATAAAACGACTGAAAAATGAGATTAACGATGCTTGAAAGGCTTTAGGTCAGTGGTCATGAAATGCAGGTCGTAACATCATCGCGATATTCTTTGATTCCTCGTCTGTACTTATTGTGTAATATGTTTGTTTGGAACTGCGCCCATCGGAATGATGTTAAAAATGGCGCTGTGGTCCCTCTGGGGAAATATGTGATTGTCCGTAAGCGATTATCTATCTGAACCATCCATGGAATTAAGAGAAGATACATCATGGCTACCATAAAATATAATTTTGTCCAATTTATTGCCGGTGAAATATGCATGGAATAGCATTGAATTTGTACTGTAGTTTGGTAGGTAATTTTTCCGAAATTAAAAAAAAAAGCACAGTGATTTTATAGTGCGCTACGCACAGGCATAACGCCTAGATGTTGATCCACAAGCCTCAGCACACTTTACCAGGGGTAGCACTAGGTTTTAAAACCAGGGGTTCTCAGAACCCCTGAACCCCCTGAAACTGTTAAAAATATGCGGTCAAATCCTAAAATGAGGGGTTCTCTAATATTTCAAGTATTGAATGTACCGTTTTAAAAGGGCATTTCGTGATCCACAGCCTCATGAGCCTCATCCCCCCACTTTTCTCAAAAAAAGTTGAGATTTTTATATCACAGGAAACCTCTGGCTACATAATGTTTATGTACAAAATATTTCTTGCAGATTAATTCGTTTAGCAAAGATATCGTTAAAAATTTTAATTTCGTTCTGGTGCACCAGAACGAAATTACAACGCATTGTCTATGGAGCAGTACACATAATCATGCATAACTCGCGAACGCAAAATCGGAATCAACTGAAATTTTGGGAATAGGTTTTTCTCGTGGATATCTAATGAAAAATGACATAAATAGAGGATGCTAGGATCACGAAATACTCCTTTAATATATCAGTATCAGATTTTGTTACTTTCATTGCTAAGGAGTTCAAGTTTAGGCCAAATATCATGATATTTACTGAATTCCTGGAGTATTTTGACTATAAAACATAATTCAAGTCAAGACAAATTTTTGTCATTTTTTTTTTTTTCGTCCGATAGCATTGCGTCGTATTGCACCGATGGCATATCTCTACACACCACCTGCGAAGCATTTCTTTCCAATCCCTAGAATTAGAAATTACCAACTCACGTACGTGTCGATCATTCAGTACTGCAATAACTCATCAGCAGTGATTCTAGACAATATCGCAATCTGTGTAATTATGCCGGCGGTGTGTATTTTATCTGTATTTTAAAATTATGTTACAATGCTACGCGACTTCACTTCAACATTTATGTTACATTACATTTTATGTTACATAATTTCCGGACGGGCTGTAACGAAGCTTTTATTTTTCTTTCACATGTTTTCATTTTTCTGCGCATGAAAACCCCTGAACTGGTATGCAAAAATGAATACATGCGGTCAAACTTAAAAATATGCGCTGTACAAGCAGAAACTGCGTGACAATCTTCCAAAATTATACAAGATTTTCAGGATTTCATAGATTCCTCACATTATTTTAATGCTTCAGCTAGTAAATTTGTGAGTTTCCTCTACTCAAAAATGTAGAACTTCTCTTGATTACTGAAGGAAATTTTGAATTAGAAAGGGAACATGATAATCAGCGTGCCGAATTTTGAACCACATTCGGCCTGCAACACTGCAATTGCATAACGTTGCCTCTACTGGCGCAGATAGTAAAGTTTCACATCATCTAGTAAATTTCCTTTCAAATGACAAAATTACCCAGTAATAAGCTTAACAAATGTTACAATTTCCCATGCATGGGTGCTAGGGTCGGGCTAGGCTGCGTTTTTGAGTCCCGGACCCACCAAAACCCGAATCTCACGCATGAATATTGCAAAAGCAGTGAGTTACTGCGTCCCGTCGTAGGCAACAAAAATTCCCACATGTTGTTTTGTAAATCCAGGTGTCATAAAACTAGGCTCAAAAGTTTCCTCAACTTGCATTATGCACATCATTTTCAAGCAACTGAACCCTGAAATACCAAATTATGGCCTAATTTACTTCAATAATTAATATTATGCATGGTAATACTGCTTTGTGAGTGAAAATTTTGACAGCAAAACAGCCGTGATATCGAGAAAATACGGCGAGATCCCTGTGTTTACATGGTTGACAACTACCTGACAAAAGAGGGCAGTATTAAAATTATTATTCCAGCCAGCGGTAGGGTAAATATTAGGTAATTAGGCAAAAAAAAAAAAAAAGGTTTGTCTCTGGACCTTTTGGCTATGTTTTTTTTTTTTGTAACAAAACGGCGCCCCAAATACCCATGGCATGCATAAGCGTAGTTCTTACTCCCGGTTTAACTATTCTAACCATCACCTCCTAAAACCCCTAACCTAAACCCTAACCCTACCTACACTAAAAAATACGCTTAACAATTCAAGTTTCCGTACAAGTTCTGAAAAATTTAGATCACACGACGTGACAATGTAAATGTTGTGAGTAGTGCCACTGAATTGGTGCAAAATTCAACACCACAAATGTTGATGTGCGCCGCTATTTTGTCCTACATTTAAACATTACCGTAAGTAAGGAGTACAAAAAGTTGACATTATGTGTTGAGGAAACTCCAATATTTACTCGGCATGGTATGAAAATTAGTTAAATGATGATCTTTTCTCTGGTATACCGATATGAAATCGCTTATCGAGCAGCAAAATATCTGCACATGGGGAATTCCCAGTGCCGTGTTCTAGATCTACAAGTAGAGTCGATTGTCCCGCTATTTCGTTCGCAGAGCCGTTACTTGCATACTGTTTCAAGAGATCGGTATTCAGAGCGAACATGTCATACAGTTCTTGGAGTATTTATTTTTGACATTTTGTCAGAAATGATCGCCAATTGATTGTGCCGAAAATGTAAAAAAAAAAAAAAAAAAAAAAAAAAAATTCGCATTTTTTTTTCTAAATATCATTTTTTTCAAAGCTATTGTGCTTTGTGACAAACCTTTTTTTTTTTTTTTGGCCTTATACTAATTTGATTGAAATAAAAAAGAAAAATTTAAAAAAGAAAGAAAGAAGAAAAGAAAAAAAAAGAAAAAAAAAAAAAAAAAGAAAAAAAAGAGGGCAGTATTAAAATTATTATTCCAGCCAGCGGTGGCGGTAAATATTAGGTAATTATACTAATTTGATTGAAATAAAAAAGAAATTAAAAAAAAAAAAAGAAAAGAAAGAAAAAAAAGAAAGAAAGAAGAAAAGAAAAGAAAGAAAAAAGAAAAGAAAGAAAAAGAAAAGAAAGAAAAAAAGAAAAGAAAGTTAAAAAAAAAGACGAAAAAAAAAGAAAGAAAGAAAAAGAATGAAAGAAAAACGAAAAAATACAATAATATTTAATAAACCTCACTCTTACAGTGGATCGTATAACATTGTACGTAAGCTTATCAACGCTTAATATTTTTGGAAAATACATATTTTAATGAAAATACGACTTTTGGGGTTTCAGAATACAGTTTTGTGATCTCAGAGGTTGCCGGGTCTGCCGGCTAGCTGCATAAGCCCTTGATCTAGAAACACCTTTTGATTTTTTATGCAAATTAGATGAAAATCAAAAAGCAGGCACTTGATTTATTACAATTTGTTTTGAATGTGAAGATAACATGTCAGATAAAAGCTTATTTGCTTTTTGAGATACATATATTTTTAAATTATATAAAAATTCAAAGAACAGACCTTCCAGAATAGGTAGTCGTTACTCTGAGTTTCATGCCTAAAAGGCAATCGTCAGACAACGATGAAATGCTTTGGGTGGACTACCATCACTTGGGAATGTGAAAGAATATACATTCCATGGTGTCAACACAACCAAAGTCTATTCAGAGTCAGTCTGTCTATCGGATTGAGCACTTAATTCAAAAGACAAAATTCTAACTTGAGTAAAATGTTGTTAATACGCTCCTGTTTTGCAGTTGAGCACTTTCTGACTATCTCCGATAGACAGACTGACTCTGAATAGACTTTGGCTGTGTTGACACCATGGAATGTATATTCTTTCACATTCCCAAGTGATGGTAGTCCACCCAAAGCATTTCATCAGAGGGCTGACAGTAAATTTCGCTGATCCCTCCTGTTCTTTTCTATGTCGATTTAACACACGATTCCCGCTGTTGTTTTGGTTCCACTTTAGCACCCCCCCCCCCCGGTACACGCATGGAGGTCGCCATTTGAGGTTTTAGCACCCACTTTAGAACCCGGCTACCACGACTACGCGTTCAGCATCGCGCACAATCACGCGTTCCCAACTGTCAATCATTAGGGGTCAATCACCTCGAGCTTGACAACAATATCTGAATAGACTATCGCCAAGTCTTACGTGTATGCACGAAATTTAGATTAATTTTCGTGATTGAAACAGTATTTTTCTTGTATAAATCTTGGCCCGGATAGCGGGATTCATGGTTGATTTAATGCATTTGATAAATTAAGTTCATGGATGCGCTAAAAAATATAATTAAAAGTATTCAAAAACCTGTTCAACATTTGAAAAAAATGCGCTGTAGCAGGCTTGAAAAAGTCTAACCGTGGATGCAGCAAGCCGCGATTTTTCATGACTTGAACGCAGAGCAAGGACCCGATATAGCCGGTAGAAATCGCGGTAGTGTTCCAGGCCTACGCGATGGCAGGGTAATGGCGGCTTCCATACTTTAATTGCTTTTAAAACGAGCTGTCTCCGGGCTGATTTCATCGTGTCGTCTGACGATTGCCTTTTAGGCATGAAACTCAAGAGTAACGACTACCTTTTATGGAAGGTCTGTTCTTTTAATTTTTTATACGCTCTCCCTTTTGGGATTGAGCACTTTATTCAAAAGATAGTCTAACTTGAGTAAAATGTTGTATTTTTAAATATATGTATCTCCACTTGAAAAACAACAAAAAACATAATAAATATCACGGCTTGAAAAACAATAAAATACATATAACTAATACATTTGATCGTGCAAAATGCTTCAATTCAAATTGCAATTTCTTGGGAACCGTATTTGCTATTTTTGTGAAATAAAAAAGTCTGCTCTTTTACTTTGAATGACAATGAAATATGACTATAAATGGATATTTTCATTAGATTTATAAAGTGTACTTCAAGGACTGTTAAATGCCATAAATGTCAATTTTTAAATAATTTGCCATGAAATTAGTATTATATTGTAAATTTTGAAAAATCTAAATTATTTGATATCAGAAGGACAGTCTGCATCAAATGCAATTTGGTCTACTCTGATGTGCTCTCAGGTCCCACAAAAAAATACATAAAATTGGATTGATTGATTGAGCCCCAAGGGTGAAAATAAGAGAGCTTGAACCAGGGGCCACTTTGGCAAAAAGTGGCCCCTGGTTCACTAAGATTTGGAAGAACCAGGGGCCATTTCCAATTACCAAGGGGCCAATAAAAATAAAGATGTGCTGGATGAGTTAAATACATGTAATTGTAAGCACTATTTGCTTGTATTGTAATGTAATTTGATATTTTTGGTTCACTATCCAGGGGCCAGTTTTGTGAAAAAAGTGTCCCCTGGTCAACTAAAATTGAGATGGAACCAGGGGCCATTTCATGGTTTCTGGGGGCCAAACGGCTCCCGTCTCCCACTTAATTTCACCCCTGTAATGAGCCCATATTTATTGGTCGAGCTATAAGTTTTAAAATATTGGATGAGACGTAGTCGAGTCCAATATTTTAAAACTCATAGCGATATTGATATCAGAAGGACAGTCTGCATCGAATGCAATTTGGTCTACTCTGATGTGCTCTCAGGTCCCACAAAAATATATATAAAATTGGATTGATTGAGCCCATATTTTAAAACTCATGCGAGACCAATAAATATTGGGCGTAAAGCATCCAATTTTATCATTATTATGTTTTGGATTCAATATTTTCACACTTGGATTCATGAATCACAAATCACAAAGCTTAGCCTCAGCCTCAAGGCTTACATGTGTAGCCTAGGCCTTAATCAACCCAATGTCTCTTAGTACTAGTTCTACTAGAACTGCTAGCCTATGCAGCTGCTTGGTCTATGACTATGTGGGGAGCAATTAATTCTTGAATAAAATGCATGCATTCATCAGCTAGGCCTGAATTTTAGCCCAAGCCTAGTCTTAGGCCTAGCCTAATGCTGATTTCATACCTTCTGCCGCTATCCGTTTCATGAGCCACTTGTACTTTTTTGCAAGTGCAAGCAGAGCGGCACCCGCTGAACGGCAGCGGCATGAATATGAAAGCCAATATTGCTGCTCAGCACCGCCAGAAATCATTTAATGTTCTCATACGGTACTTCAGCTCCCAAGTCGACTTGAAATTGAATTCAACTCCTAGACCTAACTATCTGTCACTTTGGGCAAACTGGTAGAGTGGTTGATATCTACACTTCCTGCTGGTATCCGTAGGGGTTTCTGGTGCGACTGCACGGTGCAGTAAAATCATCAGAACAGCAAAGCAGAGAGGCGGGAAAGTATGAAACCAGCATAGTGCCACAGTGTCAGTCTCTCTAGACTCTACTGCTAGCATTGGTAAATCCTTCAAATATTGCAGCTGCACCTACATGTATTTTGCTGGCCATCATATACTTAGAAGCTGCATACCTGCAAACCTAGTAGAGTATGATAAACACAAACTAATTTGCCGTAAGAGATTCAAGACAAGTAAAGATCCTGAAAACATAATGATAAAATTGGATGGTTTTTTAAACCCAATACTACAAATTTATTTGTCTCGCTATGAGTTTTAAAATATTGGATCGATTACGTCTCGTCCAATATTTTAAAACTCATAGCTAAGCTGCTCGACCAATAAATTTGTAGTTCAAACCATCCAATTTTATATCAAACTTGAGTCATAGCTGAACCATTGCAACCCAATGGATTTGGAAACCTTCATTTATAGTGGTGTTCACTGTTATAGAGAGGCTAAAGTTAATTTGAGGTCACCTTATAAAATAGTTGAGTTATAATGCTCTTACATGAACCATAGATCATCTAAATTTAGATGATGTATACATCACAGCTCTCATTGCTCTGATACAATATTACAAGATATCTTATGCATGTCCAAAACACTATAAATATTCATGTAGTATGAGCTTTTGCATCAGTACTCAGTCTGTTTGTTTTCTTCTTCCCTTCCCCTTGTATTACACAATGTACCCTTTCACTTTGGCAAATTTATTTATAAGCATTGTTCAAGAATGCATCTGTACAAAACATCAAGCCCTAAAGTTTGGTTGCCTGTGATCTGTGCCAACACTTCCTGTCAAATCTACATCATACATGATCAAAGTGTTGCAGTTGTGACACACTTTATTAGTGTGTCATATCCCAGTTGAGATATTAATGCATGTGATTTTACTTCTGCCAGTGGTAATACCTGGTCAGCAGTCATTATCAAAATGATTAAATGTCGGCACTTGTAAAATTGAATCAATGGACATTCTGCTTTGTGTATGAAGATATTTGGAATAAAAGATACAAGTAGCTTTGTGGAAGGATGTGGTAATCGTGGTGAATAAGTGCACACTGTATACAGATGGTATTGTTTTGATTGTTTCCTGCAGAACTCGCCAGTCAGGATCATCAGAGACTGCAGCTGCATCAGCAGCGGCAGCATCAAGTCATCATCAGAATTCAGAGAGTTCCCCAGAATCATCTCACCGTAAAAAGCATAAACGTGCCAAGTCAAAGTCAACTGATCGCAAGCACAAGTAAGCAAGGTTTTTTACTTCTTTGTTAAATACATGTATTGATTGCATTCTTACTGTTATAAATCATTGCAAAGTACATTCGTGATACTATGCATTGTATATACTGGCTGGAATCAAATGTACCATAACATTGTGAACACAGCGCATAATAAATGCAGTGTTTTGTATGCGACAGCATGTGTATAAATAGCCTTTAATTGATGCAAGCATGTGACTTTGAGGGTTTCTGTGCAAAATACTGCTTACTGCATAACTGCTCCATCAAATGATCAACCAGCATATTTACTGGTTGGTCATTAAACTGGGTCAATGAAATTATAATAGCTCATTGGAATACCGTGATTCGTCCGAGTATAGTCCCACGCTTCGAGGATAGTCCCACCCCCATTTTTCGAAAAATTCCAGAAATTGTAAAAAAAAAAGTAAAGTTTTTTTTCGGTTGTGGAGTGTCCCTGGACCTAGACCTAGATGCTAGGGTCATTCATGGTTGACCTAAAAAAAATTAAAAAAAAATTCAAGATGTTTTGTATTTTTAATATGAAAATTGATAATTTGTATTCATGTCATACTCAATTAATGATTTCAAAATGCAATTTTTTTTTTTTTTCCGAGTATAATCCCACCCCCCACCCCAATTGTGAAAAATTTTCACCTAAAAAACGGGTGGGACTATACTTGGACCAATACGGTACTCTCTACAAAAACTGATTTTTACAATGTAATTTTGAACACTTTATCTGAAAAAGCTGGTGAGAGAAAACTTGTTAAATTTTAAGCTTTTTACACCATCCCTGAAACTTTGAATCCATAGCACACTCCATGTATATATTGTGAGCTAAAAAAATTAAAATGTGGAAACATGAGGTAAAAAATAAAGAAACGCATTAGAAATGTTAGAATTTTTATGAAATTCTAAAAAAAGTTGCAGTGAAGACTTCCTCTTTAGTTTGTTCTGAGTTTTAAATTTATAATACCGTACACAATTCTGAATTGCTATATTGTGGCTATTTTGTGGCAAGTGTGATTAGCCATACGAACCAGCTTAAAAACTAATCATTTAAGTAAAGGTTGGATTAATATTCAGGCTTTGTGTTTAAATTTTTTGTCAACAGCTCCCCTTGAGGTATTAAGGAGAACTGTTCTATCAGCTCCATTGAAATTTTAAGGAGAGTGGTGGGCGAGAGTTGTTCTACAGTATAAATGCCTGTGATAAAGGACACCTAGAATGCAAAAGGTGTAATTTTGAATTTGGTAAAATCAATAGATTTCAAGTATGTTTTACAGATAAGTCAGAATTTGTGAATAAATTTCTACAGAATATTGGGTGAAGTAACTCCCTGATGGAGTGATTTATAGCTAGGCTTAGAGAGAAAACGCAATCTCGCTTTTCATGCCGTGAATCTCACTTTTTAGTGCTTTTAAGTTTGACCTGATTTTCCAGCCTGAATTTACAAAAACGGTCCATTTTCTGGCACATCCAAGCAACAACACAAGTAATATTCTTTATTTACTACCGTACTCAAACCTTGCAGTATATTGACCTTTTAAGCTGATTTATGAAGACAAAACTTCGGCTATTTGTTTTGGTATCACTCAGGGGTATGGAGTCAATGAAATACTGCCCTCAATTTTTTGACCTTTTCTTTTTTTTTGATTTTCGCCAATTTTGGGGCATAAATCTCGCTTTTTCTCGCACTTTGAAGTTGCCATCTCGCATTTTTGGTCAAAAATTGTGTTTTTTCTCTAAGCCTATTTATAGCTCACACCAAAAGCATTTAAGGAGAGCTGTAGAGGAGAGTGATAGCTGTAGCTCTTCACAAAACCAAAGGCCTGAATATATAATCACAAATAATGTTATTTATTTGGGGTGGAACATAATATTTTGACTTAGTGGATCCTGACGGTGATAGAGTACCGGCACGCAATTGGACCTGATGTATGTTCTATGGCACCATATAATAAATCTATACTCAAAATCAGAAGTTGCCATAATTTATTTTCTGTGATTTACCAATCAGCTATCCCATTTCATTTATGCTTCACACAGAGAGTATCGAACACAAACATGTATGTTAAATATTTTTCGGAGAGGAAGTATTGATTAGATCAAATTGAGTACACCATGACCGTGCATCATCACAAATCCTGAGAACCATGACATATATTGTGTTATGGTGTTAACTGTGTTTAAATGGACTGTGATGCCCAGGAAGTACAATGTACATGCACATTGTGGTCATGTGGTTGAGAACATAAAGTACTGTTTCCTCACTTAACCTATACCGGTATTACAAATTTGTATATGAATCATGCAGTCTCTTTTCAAAACATCATCAACAACAACAATATTTTTATGCCTCTTTATGCCTCCACCGCGAGGCATACTGTTTTTGCAATGTCCGTCCTTCCGTCTTTCCGTCCTTCCGTCCGGATGCGATATCTCGGGCATGGATGGGCGGATTGACTTCAGATTTTCAGGATAGGTGGGTGATGGTCAAAAACTCTGGCTACTTTTTTTTGGGTGAGGTTCAAGGTCATATACTGAGGTACAAGGTCATTTGAGGTCAGAGGGCCCATTTTCCTTAGTTACCTCTTTTCTCGGAGACTGTGGGTCGCACGTTCCTCAAACTTGGTGGGTGGGTGCATCTTGACCCCAGACATAACAAGTTTATATTGGTTAGTGGGTCAAGGTCTCCTGAGGTTATGCAGGGGTCATATGAGGTCAAATTAGCAAAAATAGTCATATGGCCATGAAACTTGGTAGGTACAAATGTACAGGCAACATTTAGAGCCAAATTTTTGGAAGGTCATTTTGGGGTCACCCAGGGGTCACCTGAGGTCAAATTAGTAAAAACTGTCGTATGGGCATGAAACTTGGGAGGGTACAGTCAACATTCAGAGCCTAATTTTTTGAAGGTCATTTTGGGGTCATCCAGGGTCACCCAGGGGTCATCTGAGGTCAAATGAGTAAAATCTGTCGTATGGGCATGAAATTTGGTGGGTACAGTCAATATTCAGAGCCAAATTTTTGGAGGGTCATCCGAGGTCATCCAGGGGTCATCTGAGGTCAAATTAGTAAAAACTGTCGTATGGGCATGAAACTTGGTGGGTAGTTAACATTTAGAGCCAAATTTTTTGATGGTCATTTTGGGGTCACCAGGGGTCATCTGAGGTCAATCAACATTTAGAGCCAAATTTTTGGGCGGTCATTTTGGGGTCACCCAGGAGTCATTGAAAGGTTGTTTTGGGGTCATCCAGGTGTCATCTAAGGTCAAATTCAGTCTCCTGTTTTAGTGAATTCCACATCACTCCCTTTGGTGGAGGCATCACGGTCGACGCTGTGCGTCGAAAACCGCGATATCCGAGAACCGCGGTCCATCTAGTTATTTTTAAACAAATTTAAGTTGTACAACAAATTGTTTTGATGTGCCTTATAGGGTGAAAGTGATACTTAGAGAATAAAAGACGGATGGGCTGGCCAATATTTTGAGTAGTGGATGCCGACGCGTTCTTATTTCGCGCATACGTGTGTATTACGCAAACGCATTATTGCACGATCATTGAGGATCTACAAGTGTGCTGCCGTTGCGTATCGGCGTCCGCTGATATCATTTTCCACTATCGTGTCATGTATAGGTGAAAAACCAATCAAATTGAATGTATTCTTGACAAGACGCACCAACTTAATTAGAATGTAAAATAGAGCTATATTTAGACTTAATTGTAGATTTGATTAAAAAAGTTGTTTTTAGAATAATAATAATAATCTTAATCCTAATCTAATCCCTTACTCTAATCTTAAGCTTAAAACCTAACCCTAATCCTAACCTTAGACCTTACAGTTAGGCCTATACTTAATCCATGTCAAAATCTCTTCTGGGTTAGGTAAATTATAAAATCTTGTTTTCCAATGATTGGCATGTTTGTAAAAATACCATATTGTCTCTTTGGAAGTTTACATATATGCTGATTAAGTTAATGTACAGGGTGTAACAATAAAATTTGTACAATTTTGAAAATAGAATGACACAAGTATGCCGCTTATTTTTTGGTTTGATATTTATATTTCTATCAAGATAATTTCTTTAGCCACCAGCTAAGCTTAGTTTCAATAAAATTGACGGTATATAAGTGAAGATATGGCCAATTATGTAACCTAGTCTTAAAACCGCTTGGGCCACTTTTGTCTAAGTGTTACAAAAGTGACTGAATAGAGTTGAACCATGGCGGGAACCATGGCCCAGTTGGACGATGCTCTTATGATAGGCAGTTTTAAACAATGGGGTATTCGAAGTGGTAAAATTATTACATAATGGAATTTCTCCTTTAGTTTTGAAAGTCACAACTAAAGCACTGACATATCAACCTCATTTACTAGAAATTGTGGCTGCAGCTCAAAAACTTCAACCCCAATTCACGTTGGAAGAGCGTATTTTTATGGTTGTGAGATTCGCTAGCACATGGAGTCAAGTAGACACCATAAGATTGTGTATAGCTCATTTTCCAAACTCACGTCTTCCATCAAGGCATACAATTACATGAGAAGTATGTAGAATTTGTTAACAGAAATACTGGCAATAATGGTCACCCCAGAACAGATAGATGCCCAGCTGAACTTAATTTCAAAATCTGATTGTTTTGTACTTGTGCATGTTATGGATGCAAAAACTGTTTTACCAATGATATCTCAGGGATATGAGAAATTACTTTATTTATAAGATAATTTGAAAGAAATTTCATGACTTCATTTTGGATTTTAAATAAATATCATAATTATTGTTAAGTTCATGTTAATTATATGAAGAAACACCACTTATAATTCTTTTGTGTCAGTCCTTCGCTGTTTAATGCACAATAAGCATATATACGCGGTTCAAACTTGATATGCGCAAACATGGCAAAAGTGGCCCAACATGTTTTCTGGATGATTTAATTAATTGGACATAACTTTTGAACCCAAGCTAGTAAAGAAACCAACTAAACGTCTATTTTTAGCCAAGATATTACTGATTGCATTGCATATAACATTTGTGCCATAACGCTTTTGGTTTTTTCCTGAGAAGTCAAAATAAAATTGTACAAATTTTATTGTTACACCCTGTATATCTGTGATGTATTATAACATGGTCTCTGAACGTAATATTTTTACTTTGTCGACGTATTGCTTTGTCGACAACTTGTCGATGTCGGATCTTGAGATTTGATGATTGTTGACAATGAAAATACCACAGCCCTACATCCCTGTAATCTATGAAAAGTGTGGGAAGGGGGTGTTTATTAGAGGGGAGTGTTTATTAGAGACAATACGGTACCGGTAGTTACTCTGAATTCATTTAAATGTAATTATTTGTCAAATCGAGATAAGTTCTTTTGATAACCATGCACACAGAAAAAGAGGCTTACAGTGTTAAGTTCAGTCATACATGGTGATTAAAACTATCACAATTATTGCAAGCTGTATCAAAATATGTTGCAGCTTTAAATTTACAGTTTACAAGGTATTAATGATTACATATTTAAATAATGAAATCAAATTGTACCATCCCATGTATACATGTAATGAAGGTCATGGCCAACATTTATCAAGCGCTGATCAATTAGGCATTATGTCCTTCTCAGTACATACATACATACATGATGCGTACACCATGAGGCTTACCCTGCTTACACAGAATTAACTGGAACATTTATTTTCGTGGCAGATTTATTTTGCAGATTCACGGTTAAAATTTTGTCATAAAACCAAACCAGATAAAATTGCATTTGGGGATATTTAATTATTATTTTTTTTTTGCCTTTTATGCATGTAAAATCAGCAATATTGATAACTGTATTTTTTGTTGGCTAAAGTGGATGAACTGATTGTGACAAAAAATATGAGGGAAGTGAGTGTAAAAATAGCAACATTTTTATGATATTTCTTGGGTAAAAGCCTGACAGACCGACCCTTCTTGAAAGGTCCATCGCCCGCCCATAGCGCAGGGGTGTGTTTTTGTCATCTAATGTCATAAAAAAGCCTGACAGACCGACCCTTCTTGAAAGGTCCATCGCCTACCATAGCGCAGGGGTGTGTTTTGTCATCTAATGTCATAAAAAGCCTGACAGACCGACCCTCTCTTGAAAGGTCCATCGCCTCACCATAGCGCAGGGGGTGTGTTTTTGTCATCTAATGTCATATAGATTTTTCCTTCTGCCCAATAAATTTACCTGATTACATAAAACCTGGTACAATTTTCTCCTTGTGCTTGATGATCCCCTTATGAAAGTGTGCACCATAAAACAAATCACACGCTTAGGTCTGTACAAGTTGTGTTTTTCTGTTTGTTCCTTGATTTATGATTTATTTTATTAATTTGTTGTTGTTATTCATAATGCCTGTAGTCTTATTAGAGCACGCATCTCTTGTCATTGTGTGTAGGTAAATTAAAGTGCATTTCACAGTCAGTGTATTTTCATATCGCAAACCACTCGCATGTTATAGTGTTTTAAACACAGATACAATCAACAATGTATTCATTGTATTGAATAAATTAAATTTGGTTATTCTTTCACAAAAATAATACAATAATGATAATAATAGTATAGAATAACTGTCATGGAGATTTTCTATCGATTTTAAGCAGAAATAATGTGGTAAAATGAAAGAAAACCACATATAGATGTACTATCTCTACCGCAGTACTCTACGGCAGAATTAATATCGTAATTATGATAAAAATCTGGATTTAAACAAATTAACAAAATTAATTTCAAAAGAAAAAATGGCTTTAATAGATATGAAAATTAGAAAAGTCAGTCCTGATAGCTTTTGGTTTTAAGGGGGTACTACACCCCTGCAAAATTTTGTGGCTATTATTGCATTTTTCTCAAATATTATAGCGCATTGGTGACAAGTAAGATATGTATATTATAGGGGCAAGGACTACTACTACTGCACTGGAAATTCAGCAACTCAAGGCAAGTAGTTATTGATTTATTGATCAATTATTGGTTTTCCCTCATTTTTGACTGTAACTCCACAACTGTTGTCTGTGTTGAAATAAAATTACCTGTGCAGTAGTTGTAGTCCTTGCCCCTATAATATATACATATCTTACTTGTCACCAAAGCGCTATAATTTTTGAGAAAAATGCAAAAATAGACACAAAATTGGACAGGCGTGTAGTACCCCCTTAAATTAACAAAAGATTTCAGTCCTGACAGCTTTTGTTTAAAAAAATTAAATAAGTGTAAAAATTAATATTTGTTTAACATTTTGTAAATTTTGTACCACTACTAAGAGATTAAGAGAAACCAGCTGAACTCATGAGTGTTGACTTCAAAATGGGAAGAAAATCACTAATTGTGTACACCAAAAACCACAGGTCATTCTAGGAATGTATACATTGGGATTAAAGAATTTAATCATACATGTGAGCATTATTTGAGAGCCTTATGAGTAGTAAAGATAGTCTATTGTTGCGAAAAGCCGACAATTTATGTACATTCATTTACAATGCTGAGGTCAAAGCCTGAAGCCAACTGAATCCTTAAGGTTTCTGAAGTCAAGCATAAAAAATTTCACCTTTATCCTTTGTGTATTGCACTGATAAATTTGATTAAAATTGCATTTCATAATTGCATGAGTAGCTAATATGGAAATCTTGGTTTGTAAAAAGGTTAAAATAGGATCAGATGAAAGTTTATATTTGAGGCCAGTGTAATGGGAGAGAACATCGACTTTTTCCAGCATCATTATTTCTGAATTGTATGTCAAAAGTATATAAAACTATACATTTTTGGAAAGGAAATGAGTCAAGGAATCCCATGAGACGCCAGATTTGTTCAAAAATCTCGAGTTTTTGAAAAAATCACAAAATTCACTTTTTACCCCCAATTTTTTTTGTGACAACTTAGACAAAAATCCGCTCGAGTAAAAAAAAAAATCAGTTAGCTTTTCATAAAGAAGAGACATGAACTTAGGGAAGGTTTTTTATTTGTTTGAAATTGCCTCTTTTTTCAAACATTGAAAAAAACATGTGAAAAAAGCAATTTTGTCACTCTATTAAGCTAAAAATTGCACAGAATGGTGTATATTTTTGTTTAAAACAAATATTTTGAAAAAATGAGAAAACCTTCCCTAGGCTTTGATGTACTCTAAATGATAGTGCAAAAGTTTACCTTTTGCTTGCATATTTTTCGAGTTATCTTGTCACAAAAATCGTGCAATATTGTCAAAAGTGAACTCTGAGAAATAGACGCTTTTAGTATTAGTAAAAAATGTCAAAATTATGCACAAAACGTCCTTATATTTTAAAACGGTAAGACTTTCACGCTTGTAAAAGCTGTATCTGGTGCATGGTCTAAATATGCATCTTTTTGCACCAATAAATCTATAATGTCTGCTTTCAGTGCACCAAAATTCAAAATAATTAAAAAATCTAAGTGGCATTTTGACTGCAAATTTTTGTTTTGTTTACACCACATTTGCTGGCGTGAACAACAAACCGAATGCGCCTAGACTGCGTTGGACATACGCCAGAGTTGCGCCAGCGTCACGCTAAGCTTAATCGCTGCAGTAATCAAAATATTTCGCATTCGCGATTTCTGACTCATTATTTCCCGCCAATTTACTAAGCTGTCTTGAGCCATGTGACATGTGAGTTGAAAAGAGTGAAACAAATCAAGCAAAATACGAGTAAATATTAGCAAGTTGTATTTTATCAGTTTCAAGTGAAAGAATACATCTTGGTGTTGATAAATATCAAGAAATCTCAAATTCGGGCGTGAACGAATGTGTCTCCCATTACTTGTTTATAGTATTACACTTGTTAATTTTGTGCCTATTTTTCAATTTTCTCAAAATTATAGGAATTGGTGACAAGTAAGATATGTAGGGGCAAGAACTACAACTACTGCACTAGAAATTTTATTTCAGCACAGACAACAATTGTGGAGTTACAGTCAAAAATGAGGGAAAACCAATATTTGATCAATAAATCAATAACTACTTGCCTTGAGTTGCTGAATTTTCAGTGCAGTAGTTGAAGTCCTTGCCCCTATAATATACATATCTTACTTGTCACCAATTCACTATAATTTTTGAGAAAAATGCAAAATAGGCACAAAATTGGCCAGGGGTGTAGTACCCCCTTAATATAGGCTTGATAAAAGAGGTAGAAGCAGCAAGCATAATAGTCTCTGATTATTATTTTTTTACCTCCGCAGGCACAAATCCAAGAAGTCCAAGGCCTCCAAACGGAGAAGTTCTTCTACAGCCTCTTCGTCAGCTGCTTGCCCATCTAAGAAAGTAGCCAGGGAGACAGATTCAGAGGAAGAGGAGCAAGCGTGCTCCTCCAATCATATTGATTCTCTTACGAACAAGGGGACCATTACATCCCCAGACAGTGACAGAGGAAGGAGTAAGAAGCGCATACCTCAAAGAAGTCCAAAAAGACTAACGGCCACAGCAGTGGGGTTAAACCCCACAAAAGAACTCCTGCCGAGTGAGGTGAGCCACCTATTAGGTCCAGAAGCAGGAGCTCTGATACTCGCTTCAAAGACCCCACAGAGCCTGGTGATCAGAATAGGAATCTCTTGTCTGATATAAGTTCTTGTGGTCTGAGTGTCAAATCTGATCGCACATCTTCCACCTCATCTGCGGGGAGTTTACAGCAAAACCGCAAGAGGAGGCTGCGTTCGACAAGCTCCGACCACTCGCACGCCGACGTCGAGAGTCTTGCCAGTAGTAGTCACACTGTTAAAGAAGAAGAGAAAAGACACCATGATATTCCTTGCGTGAGCACGCCTGTCACCAGTCGTACACCCACGCCGCCTTACCTATAAATACCAGGTGGCACAGCAACAAGCTTTCAGGACGAGTGCTCCAAAGAGAAGAGCCCCCTCTAGGGGCAACAGTAACAACAGTACCAACCCCAATCCCAACCAGCAGCCGACTTCAAAACCAAACTCAGCAGCCACATCGGAGACGAAGACTAGCACCACCACCTCTGTAACCACACCAAGAGAGATAAATGCTAACAGGCCACGTGCCTCCACTACCCCAGGTAGTGTGGTAAGCCGCCTGGGCAGAGACCTCGGCTGGCTCTGAGGCATCTAGTCTCCCAGCACAGACTTCCTCTAGAATTAGCACACGCCACAAATCTTCACGAAGTAAAGGAAGCTTTGAAGGAGAATCTTCTGCCAAAACTAAAGCTCCTTATCGAGGAAGAAGTTCCAGTGCAAAAGGTAGGAAATTTAATTTATTTACAATTCCTTTTGTCATTCAATCATAGACTGTAGAAAATCAAAATTCCTTGACAATAAGAATGGGACAGGCAACGGGAAATTGCATGTGATGTGCTGATTAAGTGGAGGTCAGATGTATTTTTCTTCTGTAAAACAATTGGAAACATTATACAATGAAGAAGTATAAAATGTGAGGCATGTCTATTGACCTGGGAAAGCTGTAGAACGGTACTGCATATGCAAGATGATTGGTTGCAAATACAAGTTCTGAAGCCTGAATTGCCATTTTGGTTGTTATAGTGTGCAATGGTATCCAATGCAGTAACCAATCAACTTCATTATTATGTTTTCAGGGTTATTAGGAGTTAAGAAAGTTTAATAATGATAATATTGGATGATTTAGCATGATACCATAACATATCGGATTCATCATACAAATATATCGAACTCGCCGTTGGCTCGTCCGATATTTTTATGACTCATCCGATATGTTATGGTATCATGCTCAGCCATTCAATATTATATCAAACTTGGTGTGGGGATAGGATGTGGTAGCCTGATGTGCTGTATAGTTTTGTGTCATGTTATTTGCATATTTATGAATATTAATGAGCTTATTTGCATATTTTGCCTAAATTTTCATTAATCCACTCTGCAACTTAAACGCAATAACCGATCCACTTCAAACTTGGTTTGGTGATTGGATTTGGTGGCCTGGTGTGCTGTATAGTTTTGTATCATGTTATTTGCATATTTATGAATATTAATGAGCTTATTTGCCTATCTTGCCTACATTTTCATTAATCCATAACCGATCAACTTCTAACTTGATATTGTGATAGTATATAGTGACCTAATGTGCTGTATAGTTTTGTGGCATGTTATTTGCATATTTATGAATATTAATTAGCTTATTTGCATATTGCATATTATTACTAACACACCTTTGTTATTTACACACCTTTGTATGGGGGCCACTTGATTTACGAACCGTGTAATTCTAGTTTTGGAGGTTGGTTTTAGTGAGGAACTATAGCCTTGCTTATTGGTGTTGTATTCCCAGATTCTTATGATTGTTTTCCAGGTATTTTTATGATTTATTTATTCTTTATGCTTAGTTGACCTCCCCAACAATCAAAACAATTCCAGAAACAGGTATCAGAAGGAAGTCAAATATTCAGGGGAAAAGCAAACCACTTCCTCTGTAATCGCAAAACAGTTTTGTACAAATTCACTTCTTGTTTGGGCCATACTAGATTTTCAGGTAGTTTCAAAGCCAGAGGAAATGAAAGAAGTAATTCATCAAATTATTATTATGTTGTGAAATGTGATATAAAAGTGTCGGGCTTGCACTTTTTGACGTCTGGTGTTTTTGATATCCATTGCACTTTTCAAAAAAATCTGAGGTAAGTTCAAAATCAACATTATATAAGGATTGTTATTTAAGGGGGTACTACACCCCTGGCCAATTTTGTGCCTGTTTTTGCATTTTTCTCAAATATTATAGCGCATTGGTGACAAGTAAGATATGTATATTATAGGGGCAAGGACTACAACTACTGCACTGGAAATTGTATTTCAGCACAAACAACAGTTGTGGAGTTACAGTCAAAAATGAGGGAAAACCAATCTTTGATCAATAAATCAATAACTACTTGCCTTGAGTTGCTGAATTTTCAGTGCAGTAGTTGTAGTTCTTGCCCCTATAATATACATATCTTACTTGTCACTTATGCGCTATAATTTTTGAGAAAAATGCAAAAATAGGCACAAAATTGGCCAGGGGTGTAGTACTCCCTTAAAGAACTGAGCAAATCATATTTAATGTACTGTGTAATTTCATCCCATATTTACTGATAAATCACGACAACACAATGTTTAATGGGGGTGATCCTTAGTAAGTAGTATAATCGTAAACTCCTCCTTTCTACAGGAGCACCATCCCTGATGGAGAATGAACTGGAAGTGAGATGAATATTGTGTTGTTTGGCCTAATTTTTAAGCTTTTCACATTTTTGTTAAATTGTTTTTTAGGAAACAATGGTGCGTTTTTTTGCTGTCATAAGTCCGACCCTTAGATACATGTATATTGGAATTACCCCCTGAGTATTTAGTATCTATTTAAACATTTTGTATACAAATTTTTGAAACATTTCTTCCCCCGCAAAAATATTACAAGATGGAATATTTTCTTTGTGTTTTCATTTGGACAGCAAAACCATTCAAAATATGGGTAGGTTGGCTTACCTCTAATGTATAAAAACATTTTTTTTTTTTTGAATTTTTTTTTTTTTTGATTTTTGATTTTTTTTTTGGCATCGATGGGACATCGTATAAAACAAGTGGTTAGTATAAATTTAAAGAAAGAAAATGTAAAGAAAATGAACAGTATAACATGCAGAACCATCTCAAGAGTTAAACCAGTAAAGTGCTATGTGTTTTGACTTATTTACCAGTCTTCAAATTGTCAGATTCAAGTGCAATATCTTTAAAAAAACAAAAACAAAAAACAAAAAAAAACGACCTACCGACCCAACTGTTTCATAAGCCTTTATGGACAAACAAACGATTTTTTTTTTGCCTTATGGCAATCAAACATCATATTGGTGTAACTTCCGTAAAACTCGATAGTTAGCATAATTATGTGCTTACTATCAAGCGCTTTTAAAACATGCAAACATGAAGTGCCCTAGATCCACAAATGTGTAAAGGGTTTTGATCAAATCATCGATACACATAGTTATACGAACAAGCTAGTAAACCTGCAAATTTGTGGCTCAACCTCATTAGCTCAGTTGGTAAAACGCTGGACTTTGGTACAATTTCATGTTTTCAAAAGCCCTGGATAGTAAGCACATATATGCTAACTATCAAGTTTTTTATGGTATACAATTTGAGCAGGTTATTTGGAGGGAAATTACCATGCAAAGAGTGATAGAGTAGTCTGTGGTTAAATACCAATCAGGTTGGGATATTGACACCTATTGCTACTCTTAGCTGCAGGCAGTTTCCTGCTGCTCTTTTGATTATCAGGCATATATTTATTCTGAAATTATGGATTTGCTCTGTATGTTTGTTTGTATGTATATATATATTTGTCCTCAGAGGGTCTTAGGCTACATGCACAGAGAGAAAAATAACTCATCACACAGCCAATTTATGATACCACCCAATTAACATTTATTTTTTGTGGAATTAGCTGAAACGGTCAAAGCACCACACTGATGCACGAACAAGTAGGACTATCTACAGAGATTACCCATTGATAGGGAACAAAAAGGTGGGAACGGATTCTGGACATATTATTTGATGATTTGGATGGTGGATCCCACTTGGGGCAACACACCTCCAAATATTTTCCGGACACGACCATTGAAACTACCAAAAAAGACACGGTCCAGACCCTGATCCCCCTGACAAAACATGCCATACCCGGCTGAGCACACGGCTGCAAGATTTTCAAACGAACCTGACCGCTCCAGCCGAAAAAGTGAATGAGATGGAAAGGGAAAAAACCGCGAAGTACCAGACGCTCACTAACAAGAGATCTGATTGGCCCGAGCCTGGCAAGGTCGTAAGGCAGCCAATCAAGAAGGGGAATAGCCCGCCGCAGTTACTACCTCACAAGGGTGACGTTACTGATATGGCTTGAGCTGGGGCAATTAATACAACCTGCCTTACTCCCCGAACATCGAGAAAAACCCAGCCAAAACAAAACCAACAGGAAGACCCCATGGTGACAAAAACGCTTTTGAATAGACAAGCTATTAAAAACCGCACATATGTATATTTTATACGTTTGTTTGAAAAAGTAGGAAGGTATTTTTTTGATGTAGTTGAAAAGAAAAAATATCAGAAAATAGGTTTATTAACTAAATTGTCCAATATATTATATGTTTCGGCATACAGGTTTGTAAATCCACACTTTTTCGTGCTCAAAATTATGATATGAAAAATTGATTGATTGGATATGTGATGCGATCAATCAAAATGAGCCGGATTTTGTATTTTATTGTTCTGAGCAACACTCAAATAGGCATATCTCTTAATTATAATGTGGTTTTCAGCAAAATAAAGCTCTAAGAATGGCTCATGTAATGAAATTGAAAATGGGATTTTTATTTTGATCGACATTAGACTTATTTAGCTTGATCGTATCACATATTTGATATTTGCAATATGCATTTCGAAACTTCACTGTATATAATAATACTATTTGATGGAATTTGAAAAAAAAAATAAGTGTGTAGAACCTTGTCATTCCTAAAAATTGAAACAATCAGTTGTTTCTGTTTGTAGTATAGATTAAGTTTGTTTGGCTTATAATTGGTGAAAAATCATTTGTTTTTTGTTATTGCATGGCGTGCATGCATGCGTCAATAAAGTCCCAACTTACAGTCATGACAATTCACATTAGCGCGCGCCAGTCACGCATTACGCAAAGCATAGCTAGCATAAGTGCTGTGCCCAAGTGCGTGTACAAATGTACAATATTCTGTATCAATACACAATGTTATGAGTCTTTTTTTTTTGCCAATTATAAGCCGAACAAACTTTAGTAGTGGTATGAAAATTATTGTACACATTTTGTCTATTTTGTATTGCAGCAGCTAAATTCAAAGCAAGAAGCGGTTCTCCAAAGCCTGAGAGCTCTCGTCAGAGGGCGACAGAGGCCAACACGGGAACCTGTGCGAGCACCAGGTATGGAACTGAATTGGGTAACATTGATTGATACTGAAATATTGACAAATAATTAGCATTTTGAATGCCTACAGCATCTCATACTATTGCCTCCCCTGAAACTAACTATTCATTGTTTTGCTCTACATGTAATGTAGAAAAATAAATATAATATTAAAGTACATGCTCATGCAGTTTGTTTGAAATTTGTAAAAAAGAAAAAAGGGGGAAGGTGGTTCAAGTGCAATAAGGTACATTATGCATTATAGGAACATGCATATTATGTGGTGGGGAAAAAGTCATTTTGAGGTCAACTTGGGTATTAAACCAATATGGTAAAATTAAGTTTTATGGAGTATTTTAAATGTGCTCTTTGAATAAATACAAAGGCATTGAACATGACGTCTAAATGTATATTTGTCACTGCTGTGCCAAAGCACAGGTCTTGGGTTGCTCAGTTATTTTCACATTTGTCTGAAGGTTTTGTTTTTTTCACCAAAGGTAGTCCTGAGAGCAAGCCCAAATTTTTAGTTTCCAAAATTGCCCTGTCAACATGCAACAATCACAATGACCTTATTGAGTACTAGGCAAAGAATTGAGACAAGGAGAGCTCAGATTCCACCAAGTTAATTTTGTGTGTTATTTTAATGGCAGTTAACGCCTGACAAAATTCAGATTATCAGTATACATCATTCAGCTTGTTTGTAGTGAATATACCGAGTTTTGAGTATACCATATACGATAGTCCTTGTATATTTACCAAAACTCTTGCTGTTTATAGTGAGACACAGAACGTACAATTGCAATGACCCCGAGGTCACACAAGGAATATGTAAATATTGTGGCACGAGCTATAAACAGCCCATTCAACAATATGATCATGGCGGCGAACATGTAGCTTCTGTTTTGATAACTCTTGGGGGTGAGTAGCGTTCCGAATGTCCTGCGTGCATCCTACCCATCATGAAGAAGCTGCTACTTATGGTAATAATACAGCACACAATTTATCCTTGTGTGTTTGTAGTGCAAATATCTCGCGACAATATCCTTCAGTTGAGAAGGATATCGATGTGCGGTACAAACAAATATGGCTAGTGTTTATAGTGAGCAAGTTTCCGAATAAATTCTGACCGGACACCACAATGTACCGCAATATGCTCCCACTATAAATACAGTGAATGTGATAAAACAAGATATAGCTTGTGCTAGGTATGGGCAACAAGCAATCATTTTTAATTCAAATGCTTTAAGATGCAGATTAAGGCCTCGTATCCATAGGCTGTTCCCTTGTGGCGTGTGCCCTTGTTCCGTGTTTACTTTTTCCCATGTGACCTGCCACACAGACAACAAACCTTTGTTTTGCATAGTGGCCGTATCCGTAGGTTGTCTGTGTGGCAGGTCACATGGGAAAAAGTAAACACGGAACAAGGGCACATGCCACAAGGGAACAGCCTATGGATACGAGGCCTAATGTGCACTTTCCTGAAAATGCTGAATGTATACTATTTCAGTCCCCATGAATAACAACTCATTGTTGGGATGCCCATAGAGTTACACATGGACTTAATGTGTAATATCTGATAAAAACACATAATGTGGTGTTATAGTAAATGACAGCATAAGTGTTAAGTAAAGGAGTTATGCTCCTACTTTCAATTGGGTAAAGGAATTTTGCTCCTACTTTTCATTGGATAACAAACTTATTTTCAGAAGTCGGAGGAGCTCAGGGATGAGCAAGCGAGGGCAGAGTGGTGGTACAAACCGCTCAGACGCCGCCGCCGCCACATCTGGACGGGATTCAGCAGGTGCCCCAGCAGCTGCAGCTGCTGCCGGTACGGCAGCATCTAACGCCGCCGCCACCTCCTCAGCAGTTGATGGTGCTCCTGGCAATGGGGTGGCTGCATCCAATGACGACAACAATCAAGCAGCTTCAGGTGAGTGTGTTTGAGTGTGTGCTTACTGTGAACAATGTCAAACGTGGACAGAGACTTCGCAACTGCGGATGCGCAAGAAACAAACATGTGGATGGTGTCTTTAGATCAAAAATGGCATTAAAAGCATTGTAAACATAACAATGGGGTTTAGGATCAATCCACACTTGGGTCGTAAAAACTGGACTCTTAACGTTCACATTAAACTGGAAAAAAAAATCATTTGTGTTGGGCTGTGCACGTCACTTTTCCGTTTGAAACATGGACACACTTGTGAATAAAAGTTTGGGTCACTGTGGACACATTAAATCCGAGAACATAGTTGTTAGACCATGCTCATTGCTCAATAGAGGGCGAAAACATAAATATGCATATAATAAGATCATAAAAAGAAGGGCCTCGGTTGTGGGTCAAATTACCTGTCCTGGGTCTCTTTTATGAATTGTAAAAATGTCCACTTTCAAATGTGTGTGTTCTCAGGCATTTGGTTCTGTGGCATAAAATCAAGGGATATCATAAGGATTTCTGTTTATCAGATGTATTGCATGGTGTGGCGCACTAAAGCGTAATACTTGTAAGAATAATAATCTTTTGTTTTGGTTGTTGACTTGTTGGAAGATGAAAGAGCATTGAAGGTGTGGACTCAATGGAAAGAAGTTCATATTCTGTATCGCTGATTTTTGTGCTACGGAATAAATTGTATTGAACATAAGCCAATGTGTGAATGTGACAGTAGCTTCTTCTGAAGTGTGTGAGATACAGGAGTACTAGGAGGGAAAACTTCCTAATATGGTATACAACTATACATGTAGATTGATTTCTTGATTGACTGTAAGAGATCAGATAGCCAGAAGTTGGGCATAAGCCTGGTTCACCCCTTGCACCCTGTGTGTTAGATTATAGAGTTTAAGGTCAGGGTTAGTGTTAGGGTAGTGCATAGGGTATTCCAGAATTTGGGGCTTCAAGTCACCCTATATTTTTTTATATTTTTGAATTCCTCCTATATTTACCGGTTTGGTTACAAATGATGCACACATGTATCATGCATAAATTCCAGTATCTTTGGTACTTTCCCCCCTTACCAGTAGTTACAGGTCTTTGATACCCACTGTTTGTATTTCACTTCTGCTGTCCTAGATTTTCATTCAAAATCTTTCATTCTACTTATATTTTTGCAACGGCTAGCTTGAAGCCCTGATTATTATTCCCAAATTTTGTACCCTCGATAGTCATTATATCGTGACTATCTGCAATTTAAACATTGTTAGTTTTGCTTGACCTCCATCCACTATGTGTTCCAACACCATATATTTTGCATTTTGTTTATTACGTTTTACAATGATGCAGCTTCAGGTTCTGGTGGGGAGCCTCAGCATTAGCAGCAGGGGTAGGGTGTGAATCTGATGACTCTGAAGTTTGACGTTTACAAGGTAACACAATTTGCACATTTCTTTCTTTGTCTTTGTCTCCCTCCATCTCTCTCTCTCTCTCTCTCTCTCTCTCTGTCTGTCTCTATGCGCATTTTCTTCCCTGCTTTCTATCTCTGAACTGGAGAGTTAGGTATATTTTATTAATGGTGCATTTTCTTTCTTTTTTTTTGTCTTTGCAGCTTTATTGGAGGCTCGTGGACTGCCTCCCCATCTCTTCAACGCTTTAGGACCACGTATGCATCAGCTCTTGCACAGAAGCATGGGATCTGGTGCAAGTAAGTCTCGCTTTGCTACATTTTATCATAGCCACACTTGATGAAAACTTTGACAATCTCTCTAACAGACTATTCCAGTTGAAATCCATACACTGCCATATGAATGACCTTAATCGCCCAGCCAGGGAGTATATATTTGAAAGTGAATGAATAGCTGATTTCATTTGAAGTCTACACTCTCTTCGTAAAAGATTAAGGTCACATCTTACATAGGGGGTAGATGGATTTCAAATCAAATAGCCCAGTTGAAATTATTGTTTGTTATGGATTCATGTTGTGAAAGCCTCTTGAAATTGAAACCCTTGTTTACTGATGTTGTGTTTATGTGAAGAAGATTATTATCCAATAATTCTATATTCCATAATGTTACACTAGTTGTACACATGTTTCTAATAAGTATGGCACTCTTTTGCTCTGATTGATGTTCACGCCCTGTTAATGAACGACACATACGCCAGGCTTTGATGAGTGCTGCTTTGCGCCGATCGCTTCTTTGACCCGTATTCGGGCCAAACAGATTACCGGTCTGAATTAGCCAATCAGAACCCCACTTCTGTGTTTACACTGTGTACCCTCTCAAATTGAAAACAAATGCAATTCTTATCTGTCAGCAAGTGTAGTAATGGCAAAGATATGTTCAAGAAATAGAAAAAAAAAAGCTTTCGCAACTGGATGTAGGCTAGATAAGAAAGTTCATACACAATGTTAACATGTCAATTACTCATTTCCAAAACAAACAAAACTCATCAGCGGATAAGACTGGAGTCACATGTATCATTATGTTTGCCTTCAACAGGTAGTAAAGCTCATCAGCTCCTTACGGGCTTCAAGCTACCGGGGACGAAAGCCAGCAGTTACAGGCTGTCATTGAGATGTGCCAGCTCCTGGTTATGGGTAACGAGGACACTCTGGGATTTCCTGTCAAACAAGTTGTCCCTGCTTTGATAACGCTATTAAAAATGGAACACAACTTTGACATTGTAAGTATACTACATCAATATTGGGCTATTCCATTTGAAATCCACACTACCCCTGTGGAAGATTTTGGAAATATGTTCCACAGAGGGAGTAAGAATTCTAAATGGAATTAGCACATTAGGCAGCTCCATTTGAATTTCACCCACCTTCTGAGAAAGATTCTACCTGAATCTTCCGTAGAGGGAACGCGAGTTTCAAATGGAGCGGCCTAATGTGTTAATTCTTTTGAAATTATACTCCTCTGTGGAACATGTTTCCAAAATCTTCCACAGGGGTAGTGTGATTTCAAATGGAATAGCCTATTCATTGCAAATTGGTGATTCTGTCAGGATATTTGCATTTTAGTATTGATGCAGATTACAACCAGTCTGGCTTGGTGTATTATGCATATATGATGTACCCTAGATTCCAGAACTTAAGCTAGATTTCAATACTACTTAATCAGGTGACACAATTTTAATTGTAATCAGTTGTAATCCTGTAAGACCAAACTGAGATGGGCTATTCTGTTTAAAATCAACACTACGCCCATGGAAGATTTTGGAAATATCTTCCGCATGGGGAGTATGAATTTCAAATTGAATGAATATATATATATTAGTCAGCTCCATTTGAAACTCAACCTCCCTCTGCAAGATTTGGGTTGAATCTTTCTCAGAGGGTGTATTGTATTCAATTGGAGCTGCCTAATGTGTTCATTCCATTTGAAATTCATACTCCCCCGTGGAAGATATTTCTAAAATCTTACACAGGGGAGTGTGGATTTTAAATGGCATAGTCCAATTTTAAATATGATCTTTAGGTATAGTCAACTACTACACGGCAAGGTTGTACTGTAAAATAATCCCATGATTTGAAAGGTTTGTTATCATGTGATTGTATTGGCAAAATGTGCTAGAGCTAAACTGATTCTTGTTTGTTTACATGTTTGTTTGTTTACCAGATGAATCATGCTTGTCGGGCTCTGACCTACATGATGGAAGCCCTGCCAAGGTCATCCACTGTTGTCATGGATGCTATACCAGTATTTCTGGAAAAGGTAACAGATGGAAATTATGTTTTATTATTAACTATGTACATTAGTTGTAGTGTAAAATGTAGTTGTATTAATACTATATAGGCAAAAAGAGTCTGTTGCGAGGTTTATTATTTAATGCTTTATGAAATTTAAACTTGACATTGTTTAAGCAAAACAACAGTGTAACTTGGGATGATAGCAAAAATTAAACGTTGAACAAATGTTAAAGCCATTATAATGCAATACTGAAATTGTTTTGCTGTGATTTATATTGATATTTTTGCTTGCATTGAAAAGAGTGCATAAACAGTTCTAAGTTAGAAAAGTCCACATGGAGCAATATTTAGAAAAGGGGTGTTAATTAGGTAGATTAGGGTAATGATTTGATGGTCCATAATTATGAAAAACTGTAAAATCTTGATTTTAAAGCAATCTTTAGTTTGTTATGTTTTACAAATGCCATGCTTTTTACTTGTATTTATTTTCCCTCAATTTTCTTAAACAGTTGCAAGTTATTCAGTGCATGGATGTTGCAGAGCAATCTCTGACGGCTTTGGAGATGTTGTCCAGACGACACAGCAAAGCCATCGTGCAGGCAGGTGGCCTATCATCATGTCTGCTCTACATAGAGTTCTTCTCCATCACAGCACAGAGGAATGCTCTAGCTGTTGCAGCTAACTGCTGCCAGAGCATTGGCACCGATGAGTTCAATCTGGTGTCTGATTCATTACCACTACTCACAGGCAGGCTACAACACCAGGTATGTGAGCCCAGATTTAAAAGTCTTTGATTATTTCAACCATTAACTCATTAAGAAAAAGAATAAAGAAAGAGAGTGTGAAGACTGCATCTGTTTCAGCACATTCATACAGATAAGCAGATAAAGAAACACTTTATTTTACATTCTATTTAACATCAAAATAACAAAAGAATGCAGGAGATGTTTGAAAGCCTGATAGCATGAAAAGAAGACCAACTTAACATTAAAACAAAATTTTATATGAGTATGAAATTTCTTGCACAAATTTACAAGGATCACATACTGCAAAAAAATCTGGAATTATATAACATTGATAAGTAAATTTAATTTAGAGCGTAGAGATTTTATTTCGCTTAATTTAAAGTAAATAAAATGATATTGATAATGATATGATGTTTGATATTGGAAGTGACTTGACATTTTCTACCTTTTTCCATCGTAGGACAAGAAATCAGTTGAAAGTTGCTGCCTTTGTTTTGCTCGTCTCGTGGACAACTTCCAAAATGATGACAAGATACTGCAGCAGATTGCATCACTGGGGCTCTTGGCTAATCTTCAGCAACTGGTAAGAATTTGAATTGATGGAAAGGAGTCTTTTTTTTTTTTTTAATCACTGGAATTTATCTGTGGGTTATTGTTTTTTCTTTCTTGTTTAACATTAGTCTTGAAGTTCTTGGAGCCAATGTCATTTTGAACACATGAAATCTTGACCAAGGCCGCTTTTAATCAAGTAAAATTGCTGGGCGCTCACTTAAACAGTTACATTCTTCGTCTTGTGGACTTGTTGCAAGACCATCACCTGTTTGCTAGATTTGGCAGGCTAACTATTAATGACCCATCTGTATGTTTGTTTTGCAGCTGGTAGTGGCACCCCCTGTCATCAGCACAGGCACATTCATCATGGTGATACGCATGATGGCTCTTATGTGTTCCTGTTGTCCTCAACTGGCTGTGCAGCTACTTAAACAAAGTAAGAACCTAGCCGGGGAAGGTGGCAGAGGGGCATGTTGGGTTTTTATTTATTTAAATAGTTTAATCTGAAAGTAATCCTACTGTAGAAAATTGTCTGCAAATGCGACCATTTAAACTACAAGCATGTGGTGGTACACAATGTGAATATTGATTAATCTAGCCATTCAGGCCCTCCACATTTGCACATTCTCAATCTCCATGTGCAGTAAAAGAATGAAGCTACCTTCATTCTCAGCAGACCCAATGGAGTAAAATCAATGCCACCATGTTTGCGTGTCGCTCAAGGAGGCAACGTAATATAGCTCTGGCCCGGCAAACTTGGTTCTAAATGCATGGTTGCTTGCATTCTGCATGTATAACATGTTGAGTCGAAAATGTGCACTAAAAACGGCATGCGCAAAACTTTGGAACACTCGAGCCCAAATATGCATCTGATTCTTGCTGATAAATATTGGAGGTGCATTATCTGCCCTCCATGAGTGACCAATCAAGATGGCGGATTTACCATAGCATTATGTCGGGTGCAGTTATGAGTCTGTAATCTTACGATATAATATTTTTGAGTCGACCAAAAATTACATCTTTTAATGAATTGGGTTATAACTGGTAAAAAACTGTAAGCTCTGAGTAACAGGTCTTATTAAAAGTCTTACATGATCATGAATGATAAGCATCGGTTACATGACCAAACATAAAATATACTACTGGGGAGGACGGGTTAGTGTAGTGGTCTTATCACTCGCTTCTCACCACTGCAGCCTGGTTCAATTTCCTGTGTTGACACATGTGAGTTTGGTTGCCGATCCGTGTTCGTCCTCGCAGGTTTTTCTCCGGGCTCGGTTTCCTCCTGCAGACCTGTTCCTTTATCCCTGTCTCGTCATATTGGGTTGGCATCCCTTTAATTTAGTAGCCTCAGAGCACTATTGGGCTTTACCTGGCTTCGGCCAAATGTTATAAATAAATAAAATACATTGTCTCTTATTTCTTTGTTTATGCTCACAGATATAGCAGACACCATAGGTTATCTTTTAATGGGCTCATCAGAACAAGCTAGTCAAGAAATAGAGGTAAGAAATTGTTATATATAATTCACAACATTATTGGATGGATTAAGCTCAGTATGACAGGATTATCCTGAATAAATAGAATACATTTAGAAATTGGATTCACAAGTGAGACACATGTCGTCTGCTTGCAACCAGAAGTGGGTAAGTGCAATAGCTGCCATGTGTAGAGAAGTACAGTATACTGTGTGTAAATTGCCAAATGTTCAAATGGCAGCTATTGCACTTACCCACTTCTGGTACCGAGCAGTCGATGTAGAAGATTATGCAAATATGGAGCAAATTAAGGGGGAATAATACCCTGATTTTCATCAGTACCCTCTTCTTTTTTTTTTTTTTTTTTATGAACTACATAAATATGTTCATCATCTCATGTCCTAAACTTATAAAATATCTCTACCTACAAAGTGATTTTAAACCATTTTAGAAAATCATTTTAGCCCTATATATTTTTTTGTTTACTGTATCCAAGTAACTGAGATGTGTGTTTCTTAACAAACCATAATTTATTCTATTGAACATGTCCAAGTAGAATACATGAATAGAATACATTAAATCCTTTGTTATACTATCTATAGAAATGTACTCACTGATTATAACACTGAATAAATTAAATAGGCCTAATCTCTTCCACATAGACAATTTAATACTACGCCATGTATGTATCTTCCATAATGTGTTGTTAGGAAAAGAGATTAAAAAAGGCTATAAGGTCATCAAAGGTCAGGTTATAGGTCAATTGGTTCAGGTCAAATTCAGGCATCAATTCTGAATACATGTGATAGTCTGTGATATCATAAACTGGCCTCAAAAAGAAACTTATAATTTTTCACAAGGTCATATCTTGAAATCCTGTCCATCAAATTGAACCAAAATTACACACAGGTTTACTTCAATACTCTACTCTTAACACATGTCAGTAACCAAGCAGTTATGTAACTGACACAACAGCAAAATGCACTGACATGGAACAGCTTCCTGGACCACATTCACAGCCCAGCCCTGTTTCATGAAAAAAGTGTATGAAAAGCAGAAAGCAGCACCGTTTTATCATCTGTGCAAGGATCTTGTGTGCATTCTCACAGATTTTTTGTGCTGGGTGCCAAATGTTTGGCTGTGAAAGTGGAGGAAGTCCAGGAAGCTGTCCCATGACAGTACATTTTGCTGTTGTGTCAGTTGGACAACTGCTTGGTTACTGGTATGTGTTTTGAGTAGAGTATTAAAGTAATCCTGTGTGTAATTTTGGTTCATTTTGATTGACACTATTTTAAGATATGACCTTGTGATTCACAAGTTGTAAAAATTATAAGTTTCTTTTTGATATTAATAGGCATCAATTTTGATATTTTGTCTGTTACTGGATATATAATGGAAATGTGTGAGGTGGATATACTAAAATACCTTGGGATGTAAATGGTGAGTACAATTTAGATTGCCTAGTTGAGATGGATTGGGCAAATAAATATAAAATAGTTACCAAAATCACAAAAATGAAGCTTACGGAAAACTACCTAATATGGTGGTATAGGTGACAAAAAATACAATATTTTTCAACATTGCTGTAGTGTGGTTGTGATAACCTGTTACCTATGGCTTAATTAAGTTTCAGTGAAATAGTGTCGCAAGTTCAAAATACAAAATATAGCTCAACATTGAAAATAGAAGCATTTTAACCGGTTCGTTTTTGATAGTTGTGGAGCACCAAGTTCATGAAGTCATAAAAGAAATCAGGGACCACTTATTCCCATTTTACATATCAACATTATTTCCCTAATGTGTTAGCAACACATATCCAAAATTTTAACGAAATCCGTTGATAGTAAGCTTTCCAAAATGAAGTGAATTTAAAACATCAGTGATGTACCACTTTTTGGCTTATACCATTACAAGCATGTACCCGTCATTTATACTGATGCCACCAATTGAGCGAGAAGATTTGCCCCTTCATTTTGCATACCACTTTGTCCAATTTCTTTTTCTCATTTCTTCACAAAATGCAAAAAAAATGCAAACAAAATGCAATGGGTGTAGTACCCCCCTTAAAACAATATTTTCTGCATGATATCCTGGATGTTTCCAAACAGTTTTATCCTGGTAGTCTCATTTTAAACTAATGCTTTGTGAGAGCTTCATTGAATAGAGATGTTCATTTGTTGTATTTTTTTCCACAGCTTGTTGCCAGAACCCCACAAGAATTGTATGAAATTACGTCATTAATAGGGTAAGTTTTTATTGATTGTTCTTGTGAAATGACACTCTTTGTCTGGAAATCAGATGATCTATAATCCATTTGACTTCCTTGAGGGAGTGGTATCAGTGTTTGTGGGAGTTACTTTGTGTGTGTACATCTATAATCCATTTGACTTCCTTGAGGGAGTGGTATCAGTGTTTGTGGGAGTTACTTTGTGTGTGTACAGATGTATTGCCTTTAATCACCTGTTGAAGTATGCCAGTTTTTTGAGTCAACCAGGGTTGCCAAACCCGCGATTTCGGCGCCCAATTGGGCGATTTTCAACTTCCGTCCCGCGACAAAGACAGTGCTCCCGCGATTTCGCGACATTTGGGCGACTTTGAAAATCTCACCCGCGAAATGTATTAAATGTTGGGCGATTTGTGACAAAGCCGACTTCAAAACTTTTTGATCATGATTGCCAATTCTTTCCGATGGTCATTCAACAAAAGCACCAAACAACTAATTCAATAAACAAAAGTTACAAAACACTCCGTGATCAGTGTGCTTCCCATGACAATGGGATGCACAGGGAGGGGGGCTGGTTAATCGCATCACATGTTGTTGCTAAAGACCACTTGAGCTGGAGGATTATCCTTAGAATATTCCCATCTAAATACTCACAAGTGGTTTAAGACGACTTTCGACTTACGTAGCTTCTTAGTGTCAGCGGGTGCCAAGTTCAGTCTACTTCAACATAAGTTTTGGTGTTTTTTTCGTTGGCGGCAGTTCTTTTGAAATAAAAATGTTTAAACACCTACCGCACATTTTCTTTTAAAAGCGGCATGATGATCAAAAAAAAAAAAACCGGCCGTTTTGAATTTGATTAAAAATAGTACATGCACATGTTGTTATCACTCAGCTGAAGGCAAATATTTGTAGGCCTATCCCCATTGCAATGAATGGCATGTCTATTAATTAATTTGTTTGTTTTCCTGGCATTTTTTAAAATAATTTTTGTTTTTTTGTTTGTAATTTGTTTCAGCATTTCCCAAAAATTAAAAAGATAGTGCAGAACCCCATCAAAAGTCAACATTTTATTTTCCTTGCAGTTAATTTTTTTCTTACATTTTTGAAAATGTTTGTTAGTTTTTCATTATTTCAATTTGCAGTTTAAACATTTTTTTCTTTCAATATTGTTAGTTTATATATTTCCACAAAATTCACAAATAAATTTTCCTTACAGTAGGCCTAGGCCTATAACAAAAATCAGTTTTTGTTAGTTTTTTCAGCATTAAAAAAATAGAAAGAAAGGGTGTAGAACCCCCTGAGCCGTCTTTTTAATTTTTTCTCTCTTTTTTTATAACGTTTTTCATTTTTTGTTAGTTTTTTATAATTTATTTCAGCTTTTCCCAAAAATTCCCAAATAAAGGGGGGTATAGAACCCCTTCAAATCGACTTTAAATGTTTCTTCAACTTTTTTTGTTTAATTTTTTTTTCCAGTTTTTTCAGTTTTTGTTGTTTTTAGAATTTATTTCAGCATTTTCCAAAAATTCAAAATAAAACGGGGGTGTAGAACCCCCTAAATCGACTTTAAAATTTTGGGCGATTTTTTTTGGCTATTTGGGCTACATTTCATGGCTAATACCCGCGACTTGGGCTAAAAAGTTTTGGCAACCCTGGAGTCAACAAGCACAAGTTAAATACAACGCACACTGGAGCATGCACTGAAGTCACTCTCTTGTTGAAGCCGATAGACTAGTGTTTTGTGTGTTAAATGTTAACTTGATCAAATTAGCTTGCAAGCAAAAAAAAACTTACTCTGGATTTGTTTATTGTCTATCATATGAGCATTACTCCAGAATATAACACGTTTTTGGATGTGATTTGTTTAAGATTAGGGTAAGGGGTAAAAGTTATGGTTTTGGTTAAACAGTGAAAGATATTCTGGAGAACTCAAATTGAAATTCAGGCAACACTCATAGTACTCATCGACAAAATCACTGATATCAGACATCATTTTCTGAGGAAAATCGATATTATATCCAAGTTGCCGATAATGAAAAAAAGGTATCGAAAAATCAAGGGATGAACAAGTAGCAGATGGATATCATGTATTGGGTGAATTTAGAAGATGCGAATAAAATTGGGAGAAAAATTGATTTATCGATTTTTATCGATATTGAGTAGCCAATATTTTTATTATTCCTGACATAGACGGTCCTTAACTCAGCTCTTCATATCTGGTATGTTCACCCCCTGAGCACTACCTGCCGATCTAACATTTTTTTTTTTTTTTTTTCTTTATTCATTTTGCTTTTAGATTAAACAGGACAAAAGACAAATAACTTGAGAAAAAATCTAACATTGCCTCTTATTGGTCAATTACATGATATCTTCCCTTTAATCACCAATCAGAATGGAGCTTTGCAAATAATTCACCCCCATTTTTGTGTGGGGAAATTATTCTAACAATGTTGCTGATTGGTCCAATTGATAATGAAAACTTCTTTTTGGCCAATCAGCAGGTAGTTCTCATGGGGTTAAACATATTTTACTCATGATTTTCAGGGAACTAATGCCTAGACTACCAAGTGATGGAATATTTGCAATAGATACAATGTTAAAGAAAGGTAACAGTCACATTGTGGATGCAGCTATATGGCAGTGGAGAGATGATAGAGGCATGTGGCATCCATATACACACATCGATAGCAGAATCATTGAGGTAAGCTACTCTAATCTGACGGAGGTTTTTACACTTGCATTCACACTCACATTTACACTCGCTTTCATACTCGTATACCTAAGGCAGGGATAAAGAGCCCCCATAAAAAAAAAAAAAAAAGGAAGGCTCAACTTTTGCAGGAGTCTATGAAAAAGGTCCGGTTTGAGTCCCTCTGACGCTACATCTGCCCTCCTCAGCTTCCATCATTAACTGTTCACACTTACTGACATCAGCGTCAGAGGAGCAGTATTTTGTACACAACTGTTGCACCTTTACTGCTAAAACGTTCACACTTATTGACGTCATTGTCTGAGAGGAGCAATGTTTTGTACATAGCAGTTTCACCTTAACTGCTAAAACATAGGAAAGTGTTTGTGTTTGATAAATAGTCTATAAATAGCACACAAAAATCTTATTTTGCTTTAAGCTTACTTTCAGCTTCAAAAAGAACAATACAGTTTTAATTTTCACTTTGTGTAGTAGTACAAATGAACTGAAACAGCAGCCCTCGAATTAAGGATCTGAAGGGGCACGGCAACTTTTTTAGGGCAAGTTGATAATTGCCTTGGATTTTCACTGAAAAGGCAAGGCAGCACGGCAGTTTGTAATATTTCAAGAGGACATCATGGCAACTGTTGAAAATTTGAGAAGGGCACCAAGGCAATTTCTCAAAAGTGAAGAAAACACACACAAACATAGATAGATGATTTTATAATTAAGGGGCAGGGCTGGGGCACCGGCGCAACTTCATTAGTGGGCACGACAAGTGACTGCCTTGGGTAAAGGACATATTTTGAGGGCATTACGGCAGTGGGGATGGGCATTGGGCACCCACGGCAAAATGCCATGGGTGCCGTGGGTTAATTCGAGGGCTGTGAAACAGGAAGTTATTTCAAACTTGATTTTTTTTGGCAATGTTGATTATAATGAGCAAAAAAGAAAATCGGTGAGATTATTTTATCCACATTCACGAAATAAGATCACCTTTCAGAAGTCATTTATATCACAAGATCAGAGGTTGAATTAGCGTATTAACTCCTTTTTTATTTTGTAGGCTGCACATCAGTCAGGAGAGGATGAGGTATGCCTGTCTACCATGGGTCGTGCCTATACAATAGACTTCAATGCAATGCAGCAAATTAACGAGGACACCGGCACAGCGAGACCTGTGCAGAGGCAACCAAACCCAGCCAATCTATCTTCCAATTCAGGTACATTTTACAATTACGGAGGAAAACAAAGAGCACAATGAAAAAGCCCCAGAAAAATCTTAGATATTCACATGAAATTTTTCAGGCATCAGAACTGCAATTGTGGTCAAAATGTTTTGAGACACCTATGAAAAAGTTACACTGTATTATTGCCGTATTTCCGTTATTTTTAATATGCTGAAATGCCATTTTGTTTGGTGTCAAGCCTAAGCCCTTTACTAATCTCCCATCCCTCCCCCTTTCCCTCCAATCAATGTTGGGTACTACAAGCTGGGCATGAGCAACATTACAAAATTCAACATTGATCAGGGGAATGGGAGGCTCATTTATGTCACCCAGTGCTGTACGGTGCGACCATTTTAGGCGCATTGGCGACCAGATTTTTTCGAATGCGACTAAACCTTCAATCCCTGGCGCCAATGGCGACCAACTGTTGAAGCTTTTAATCGCCAGCAAATGCAAAACATGTACATAACATAGCATTCAATAGTGGGAATGTACGGCTATGCATTATTATGACGTCTCAATGGGGACTTTCTAGAAAACATATAGGCCTACACTGTACATGCTGTGTATGGAGTATGTAGCATTCAATGGGAATGTACATAGATTGAGTACAGCAGCTATGAACATTCAACACCCATGGCTGTGACAGGGAAGCCCCTGGTCATAAAGTATTCTCTATGTATTGCGTGCAGTCAATAGGCCTATAGGATAGGTCAAAAGATTTAATCGTACTCAAGATGGCATCAAAATCAAAAAGAACTTTGAATTTGATGGACCTTTTGGGGAACAAGGAGAAGGAGGATTAAACAATTAAATCAGGGAATCCAACAGCAGATGATATGAATCTAGGGGAACCTGGAACTGGAAATGGAAGTAAGCCTAGAAAACTCAAAATTGAGCGTAATTTAAGCCATTGTGGCAGAATGACTTTGAGTGGTTGGAATATGATGAGTTGGCGCCTCAGTTTTACTTGGGAGCAAAATTTGGGCGCCTAAATTTATAAAGTTAGGAGCCATTGGCTCCTCAATGAGTTTTTGCACCGTACAGCACTGATGTTACCCTATTGAAAGTGTTCCAACTCTTTTGACAAACAGTGTAGATAAAAATTATATTAGTCAGAAAAACAAACAACATGTGCACTACCAAATTTGTTTAGGAGATATATAAACGTGGTCAAACATTTTTTAAATGTTTTTCTCAGTCATCTTGTAAATGCATCCCCTTGTTGTGTGTTCTACCCTCAAAGGAGTTTACAGCATTGATTGGCGGAGGAAAGGGAGGGACTGTCAGTTTGGAGAAAGTTTCAAGAAAAATAGTTGCTTTTTTCCAAGCACTTATAACCAAAGATTTTAGTCTTTAGTATTTGAATAACAAGTCGGTTTACTGGAGGTGACCTGTCCTGTCTAAGATAGTATAAATAGTTAAGTCAATATAAATAGTTGTAAAGTTCTTACATCTCAGAGAAATATATTTTTGGCCCCCACCAGGTTCACAGTTTGCTCTCAAATAACCGGGTCCACTTTTTTCTGCTGGACCCATTCAGTTCCCATTTAATTGATTTTAGTGGGTCCAAATTGCACTTATGTACGAAACTGCAGAAACACCCGTAAATGTGCGCAAACGATAAATATTAAAGTATGCCGAAAACTTACCAAAGTCGAGTCAAATTACTTGCAGTGATCGGCCGACTTTCTCATAAAGAACTACAATTACTACCTAATAACATGCACTACTTTAATCATCTAAATTATTTGGTTATTTTGTTATATTTGCTCGGTTGAAATACAACTACCGCAAAAACGTGTTTTCGCGATGTCACCAGGAAGATGTCACCAGGAATTGAACGTGTTTTGTTGACATTATTATTGTAACATAATATTTGCACGATCCGAAAAAAAAATCGCAAGTCCACCTCTTCCACAGTTCCCCTCATATCACTGATCAAATATCTGTGCATGAAATAGCGATGAGGTGTGTATCACATTCCAGCGATTTTTGTAATTGTATGTAATTTATGAATGAAAAGTTGTTAAAAAAATGTGCTGTGAGCTGATTGAGCACAATGACGATCTATGATGATATTTTCTATTTCTTGGATGGGATTTTTTCCGGCACAGCCTGCTGGACCCATTCAGGTTACATAATCTTACTTTTTCCGGGTCCAGTGAGTTCAAAAAGCGTCCTGGATAAACTCTGAACCCTGGCCCCCACACATATGTGGGGCTTATGTTATCATCCAAATGGTTGCCTGGTTGTTTGTTTGTTTGTTTGGCTGTCTGGGCAGAAGCAAATCCACTGCCCAGCTGCAACGCAATAACCGATCAACTTCATTATTATGTCTTCAGAATCTTGCATCCTATACCATTGTACATAACCTAGCTGTCCGATAAATTTGTGTATCGGTCTGTAACCTCTTCATAGAGTGTATAGTTCATATACTTTACATGCAAAAGTCACCATGTATATCTCTTTTAGTGTGATTTTTTTGCCATGCCATGACCAAAAATCACATTCTTCACCAAAAAACACATTTTTGACCAAAAATCACATTTTGACCAAAAATCACATTTTTGACCAAAATCACATTTTTCACATTTTATAAGCAAAATCATGTTTTGACCAAAAATCATGTTTTGACCAAAAATCATGTTTTTGACCAAAAAAGATTCGGAAGATATAATAATGATAAAATTGGACGGATACTTTCGCATGATACCTGAATTTATCGATCTCGCTGGAGTTTTCAAATATTACCAAAAATCACACATTTTTGACCAAAAATCACATTTTTGACCAAAATCACATTTTGACCTAAAATCACATTTTTGTCCTGTTGGTCATATCATACATTCTGTGTTTCCCTCTTTAACCAAAGGCTCTACAACAAGTGTGACAAAAGAAGATGCCCGTGCCACCTTACTCCAGGAGGACAGTGATCTGGCATAGCTTTTATCAAAGCACTCTTTGCTGTCTTGTATGAAGTTTACAGCTCATCGGTAAGTTGCTCTCAATATTTTGTTTGTATTTTGTTTCATGTTAAAATATGGCACAGTACCCAGCTGTACTGTATTGTCTCATGTAACATGGGCAAGAACCAGTCAAATTAAATGAAAAACAAAAATTGAATACATGAATACAAAACCCACCCAAGTCCATGGGAAGTGATTTTGAGAGAAAAACTTGTGTATCATTTTAATTCCTTCAGTTAGATTTACCTGGTCAATATGGTAAGTGTTACGTGCAAATGAGTGGATTAAACTGTATTAGATATGACGATTAGCATTTAAGGGACTTCGTGGGGTTCATTTTAAATGCTGGACTTGGGTGGTTTTTTAATCATATACAAAGACAACAATGTTGGAATGAGATTACCACTAGTAAGATAATACAAAATAAAGCACACAGGTGTGTATAATGTTGATAAGCATTCTGCCATGTAATATAAACCACACACTTTCCTTTTTATTTTTTAAACCCATTTTTTTCTTCAAAAGTCACTCTCCAGCAATGAATGTATTTCAAGTGGACTTTTATACATACTGGATTTCAATCAATGTGTTACAAGACTCAAATCATGGAATTGGGTGGTTCTTTCATACATGCTATTTTTCACATGCTCAATAGACACAGAGGATGAATTTGAGTTGTTCTGTCATACATATGACAGGCCTATGTATAGCAACAATTTCCCATGCTTAACTCAATGTGGCCAAAGTATGGGACTTGGGTGGGTTTTGTATTCATATATTCAATTGTTTAAGAATAAATTTTCATTCACATTAAATTTATAATCACTTCTGCAAAACAGAAAGAGAATTTCTACACTTATACGAGAAAATGATGTATTTTTAAATTGGATGTGTTTTGTTTACAGGCTGGTCCAGCAGTAAGACACAAGTGCCTGAAAGCAATATTACGTATGGTGTACTTCTCCAATCCTGATCTGCTAAAAGATGTGCTCAAGAATCATGCTGTGTCAAGGTATTTCAATAGTTTGCCTCTTATTTGGTATATGTGGCTTGGCTGTGTGGGGGGCATTTGTTTTCACCTACAAACATGGACTTTGAATCCACACTTATGTTGTGAAAAAACACACATAGCGAACCATGGACGTCCACGGTCATAAGACAGTGGCAGGGGGTGCTATACAGCATAACCTTGCATGGTCGTACCTCTATCGTAGGTGTAATACCTCTATCGTAGGTGTAATACTAGGTCCACGTTTGGATTATTCTGTATGTGTGAGTCCACGGTTTCACTGTTAACAACTACACACGCAATTCGGGTCCACGTTTGTCGGTGAAAACGTGTAGGGGGTGTGTGGGGGAGGGGTGTTTGTGTACGGGGGATGTTGAATCACCAGACAAACTGAGTGGTATAATCAATATATAGCAAGAATTTCATAGCTTATCTATAGCCAGGAGGTCTGTTGTTACATTTCACTGGGAATATAATGTTCATATTGTCACAAACCCCTCACGGAAGTATCCTGAGGCAGTGGTCCTAAAATATCTAAAGCTATGCGTTCTAATGGTGCGCCAACTTGACAAAGTTTCCCACCGCTGCCACCATTTATGTCACAAACCCCTCACGGAAGTATCCTGCGCCTCTCGAGCCACTTCCGGTCCTGCCGGGACTCGAACCCACGACCCTGGGTTTAAGAGGCGGCCGCTAGCCTATAGACCAAAGAGGACTTCCCGTCAGGTCTATAACACTAACGTATTTATACCTCCGTGACAATATGAGAGTGTATGACCAATCCTCACTTCACTTTGAATAATCCCTTCCAAAAACGATCCCCTATTTAGATATTAGATACGGAAAAAATTGCATACTCGGCAGTGGGGTTTGACCCCCACCCTTTTTATTTTACCCCCACCCTTTTCACTGAGGCACCCTTTATACTGAAAATTCCTGACCCCACGCTTTTAACTGAGGCACCCTTTATACTGAAAATTCCTGACCCACCACTTTTTGTATCCATTGATGAAGTCCATACTCGGCAGTGGGGTTTGACCCCCACCCTTTTTATTTTACCCCCACCTTTTTACTGAGACACCCTTTATACTGAAAATTCCTGGCCCCCACGCTTTTTACTGAGGCACCCTTTATACTGAAAATTCCTGACCCCACCACTTTTTGTATCCATTGATGAAGTCACACGCATATTCAAGTAAATCAAGTATGCGAATTCTGCACCTATTTCACACATGCTAGTCCGATGTTTTTCTCTCCATGAAGTTGATACATTATGTGAACAATGCAAATTTTATTACATTATAATGCATAACTGTACTTTTATGGCGTCCAAATGTTGTTCTTGTCATGAACTGATTCGTATCTCGCGTGCGCTCTGTGACTTATATCCTACCCTTCTTCGCTCAATCAATTATGCATATGATTAATGACGTCACTCATACATACGATCGATGTAAAGAATTTAACTACCACACATCGTAACACGTCATGGAAAAAATCGGACATTTGCATATCACGGAAGGGCTTCCGGGGAGGATATTGTGCTGGTCTGGACTCACGTAAACAGGCGCTTGCATCAAATGGAATTTTATCTTGCGCAGGTTTGGCGATTTTTCTTGGAATTATGATTGTTTTAACATTCAATAAAAATATACTGCAAGCTGAAACAAGCCCATGCTTTTTATTTTATTCCCACGCTTTATACCATTCCACGCTTTTTACCCAAAAAGTTTAAACCTCCACGCTTTTACCAATTTTCAGAATTTCGAACCGGCACGCATTAAAAAGCGTGGACTGCCGAGTATGAATTGGTACCAGTAAATGGAGTTTCCCTCAAGTTCCATCACACATGTTTTCTTCTCACTTCATCAACTTTGGACAGTCCATGATCTCTTCATATGCAATCAACTAGAAATATCCTAAATATGCAATTGAGCCCTAGATTGGAAAAGTTAATATCAGCATTGTTAAAAATGAATAGAGTGTAAACTACTTGATGAAATTCAAGATGGTGACATAATATAATCCCCTCTGTTATTTTTTTTGCAGTCATATAGCAGCAATGATGTCCTCTCATGATCTCAAAGTTGTAGTTGGAGCATTGCAAATGGCTGAGATACTGATGCAAAAACTACCCGATATATTCCATGTGTACTTCAGAAGAGAAGGTATGTTTTAATTGATATGTGGTGCACAATACTCAGGACAAAGGGCCATGTTGATGGAAGAAATTATTAGGCTGTTCACTGCTTCAGTGGCTTATGATCGACATCTGAAATTCACTGAGCTACTGCAGACAGGTAGTGATTCAGGCAAGAACCACTACCACCAAACTGGATATCTTATCAGTGAAAGGGCGACTTTATAGGCATGACAAAGTATTTATAGGGTATTGCCCCTCATTAAATCAAGTAGAATCTCATCTTTCATAAGCTACTCGTATGTACAATATTCCTGACACAGCTCTATGGGTAACCTTGCTTTGTAATAATCGATCATTACGGTGTGCAATTGCATGTGTACTCGTATGTGTCTTGTTGAAGTAAACACACAAGAAATAAGTCCCCCTCTCAACATTTCATCATAACATTGTAAGGTTTCGTTTTGTACCAATAATACGAACTTTGAAATAATTATATGGCAGTTTACTAAGTGTTGTGTGAAAATGAAAGATATGTCCATGATTCAGGGCTGAATGAGCCCAAATTGAAGATAAAAACTGCCCTTTTCAAAAGTCACAAAGTAGGCCTATGCTTGTCACAAAAGTTGATTCATGGCTTGTTACTAATGGAAAAACCCATGTGGTTGAGTGCAGTTTAAAATTCTCACCAAGTGAACATTTACTCTAATGTGTATCGATTCTTGATCATTCAATCATGCAAATCCCCTTCTTGGTGCAGAGTTCAGCACAGTGAGTTGCAAATTGGCCAGTCCCATTCCTTGTCCCAATACACATTTCAGTTATACTTAGTGACTTTTGGAAAGGGCAGTTTTTGTCTTTAATTTGGGCTCATTCAGCCCTGAAGTCATGGACATCTTTCATTTTCACACAACACTTATTAAACAGTCATATAATTATTTCAAAGTTAGTTTTATTGGTACACAGTTTTATTTTACGATGTTGTGACAAAATTTTGAGAGGGTGACTTATTTCTTGTGATGTGTTTGTGACAATATAACATGATTGTGTGTTGACAGGTGTGATGCACCAGGTGAAGCAATTAGCAGAGGCACAGGTGGATTCTGACTCCTCACCACCAATCAAAGACAAGATTACAGCCGCACCTGGACCATCATCATCAGACACACCAAGAGATCCAGCTGCTATTGATGTGGGTGTGGACTTTGACACTCCTCCACAAGGGTAAGTGGGGTGTGTTTATATGGGGTGTGCATGTGTATGTAAAACGAAGTTGCTAACATTGTTTTAATTTTTTCTTCATAAAGATATTTTCTGTTGTAGAATTAAAGATTTGTAATAAATAAATAGACATCTATATAGCGCCTTTCACATGTATATATTTTGATTTCCACCTATATAAATATGGACAATTTCTACTACACCTGCAACAAACCCAGTGGATCAGATATGATCTGTTTTGTGTAGATAAAAACAGCGTTTTGTGAAACAACATGCATAAATACAGCATATAAGCACAAATCTGAGCAATAAGTATACCGTAATGTTACCAATTAAATCTGTGTTCCATGATTTTGAACCCTTTGTATCTCTATACAATAAGCAAACTAGGATGCATCGTAAAACAAAATAGACTTTGTTACAAGGTGCAACACACTGAATTATGTCTTACAGGAGACTAAGCGATGTTCTGAAATGGAAGCGCCCTCCAAAGCGGACTGTTGGACGCAAGAGCGAGGATGCGAGTGCAGACGAGCCATCGTCTTCTCCATTTGATGTGTTGGATGCTCAAGGCAGGCTAGGTGGTGTGTCTGTTCCAATTCCTCCACCTTCCAAGACTCCTACTGGTAGACCATCTAGTAGTAAAGGCAAATCGGCATCAGGTATGTATAGACCATGATCAGGTATATAGTCCATGTTGCTTCCTCAAGATAGTGACGTCAGTGCGTGCTCCGGAGCGTGTAGTATTAAATTTCACACAGTGACTCAAACAATTGGTGTTTACATGGTATTTTTCTAATCTCATTGATTAATTTGATTAAACTGAAGGCTATGTTGTACAATACAATACGCCACACACAAGTGGCATACCAGAGTCTTAAATTGTGCCAAACTGACCCAGATTTTTCTAAAGGTGATGAAGGTAGTTCAACTTGATGCTAATATTTTGTTCTTTCATGAATGTTCTCACCATTTGTTCTCCTTTAGGCAAAAACTCTGGTGCCACATCACGGTCCTCATTCCTGGCAAGCTTGAACCCGTCACGTTGGGGGCGCTCCGGCAGTAGTAACGCAACTGTGGGTAGCAGTAGCAACAGCAGTTCACCTAGTAGTCACCATAGTCCATCTGCTGAAAGCAAAGCAACCAAAGAGTCCAGTCAGCATCGTAGTGGCAGCAGTAGCCATGGACACCATCATCATCACCACGGGAGACACGCTGATAGAGCAGCTGCTGGCAGTGATAGTATAGGGACACCTGTTATGGCTACCATAGGAGCGCATGCAGTGATGGGGAGCAGCCAGAGTAGTAGTAATCAAAAAGAGAAAGTCAAAGCTTGGATCAAAGATCAATGTAAGTTGAAATGACTGTCTAATTGTTCGTTGGGTGTATACAAGCTTGAAGTGAATGCAGACAGATAAACAATCACGCTGATTGGCTTATCAACAAATAATGACAACAAGATGGTTGACCCATTGGTCATTGACTGATCATCGAGCACATAGGAGTGGAGACTTTGCCTCTTCTGCACACACAATGATCACCAGCGTGTATCTGAAACTCTGGTGAATTAAGAAATTTACTTTACATCTTGGCAAATCAATAAGGTGTCACAGAAGTACATGTAGTCATTGATTATTTGCTTGATTTTATTTTTGTTTGTCAAGACTAGTTTGTTGATAACTGTTAGATTTTGATAACAGGGAAACATTAAATTCATCAACAAAGAGTAACAAAAAAAGTGTTGAAAGAAAATCTTTGGCCATGCAATTTATAGTTAATGAAATCTGAATACACACTGAAGTCACTTGAGAATTAACAGACTTAAGCCAATTTGACTTGAGATTATTGAACTTACTTTGTGTTTCAAACTTTTAATTATTTTTCATATCCCTGATTATATCAGCATGATGTAGTTAAGATTTTTTAATAAGGCCCTTCGCACTTGATTATTAGTTTCCTTTACCGCCCGCGTCCATAATTGAAAATCTCAAAATAATTAGTTATTTTATTTTTATTTCCAATTTTCTCCTTTAAAATAACTTTCAACTACTTCTACTTGACATTTTCTGACTTTAATAATATCAACAATAATGATGAATGAACAAAGAGTACAACTCCACCTTCACTTATTTATAAAATCAAATATTGTTGTGAAATAATTAAATGCCCGCCCTTGTCTTAACGAGTCGATAGTTGCTTGTAATAGTTCAAACCAAATAAAGAAAATAAAATAAAATTAATAATTAATAATTAAAAGTCACCTCGTCCCTTTTTCAAAATCTTAAACAGGAAACTAATAATCAAGTGCGAAGGGCCTAATAGGAAACTAAACAATAACGAAATAAAAGAAGTAATGTTTGTCACTTTTCTATTTTTTCTTGTTGTTGCAGCTGGCAAGTTTATTACACAGTACTTTGGTTTGGAGCATCAGGGAGATAGCCACCCAGCACTAGATCTTCTTAACAAACTATGCACGGCTGTAGATGAACTTATACTGGATGTAAGTAATTCAAATCACTCTCTCAAAACTTATATGCTCATACAGCATGTGAAGAACATGGTGATAGTCAACCATCTTAATTAGTGCATTATTAAAAAAGCTATCAGATGAATACAATTTTTGCTGATATCGCCCTGCACTACAACGTTTATGTGGCTCCTATGCATTTAACCATATTATGCTGATCACTCGCACCGGTAAGATTATTATCTTTGAAAGGAGCGGTATTGTATCCAATTTATGATAGCAGATGTACACAAGTGATGAGTGCAACCTGATCTAGTCTTGTATTCATCTATTGCTATGGTAGTTGATCCAATTATGATGTCACTTATACAGCGAATTGTGAGCTTTTATTCAGACGTTGATCTCCATATATTCATAATAGTCGGTGTAGACATGACTTTCTGGTAGCGACTGATCGCCTTCTAAAAAAGCTGAAGTAAGAAACCCAATAAATAACTGCTTGCAATATCGCCATGCTGGAAATGAAAAGCAAGTTCCCATAATCACATGTAATCAAACTTTTTGTTGCCTTTTCTACATTGCAGAGAGACCATGGGTTGGAAATCTTGCAAGAGATTGCCGACATCTTGGCCAATTCGGACGTGTCACCTTTTGAAATCCTACACAGTGGTTTGGTGGGCAAGCTGCTCTCATACCTAACCTCTTCAAGTGACAGAGATGGTGTGGGTAGAGAGGGAAGAGTCAAGAGATTCCTACATGTGTTCCTTAATTGTCCTGTAAGTATATATTGGGCTATTCCAATTGAAATCAACACTGCCTGTGGAAGATTTTGGAAATATCTTCCACAGGGGTCCAAAATCTTCCACAGGAGGAGTATGTTTTTCAAATGTAATTGGTCAGGGTTAATTATTTTGAAACCCATACTCCCCCTGTATTATGATTTTACTTTATCTTCCACAACTGGAGTAAGTATTTCAAATAGAAGTTACCCAATTGTCTATTCTATTCAAAACTCATACTCCCTCTGTGTAAGACAAGCGAAATCTTCCACATGGGTGTGGATTTTAAATGGAACTGCCCATTATAATGAGTTGTGCCCTAGATTGGTGGGAATTATTTTATGCCTCAGTCAAATGAAGTGTTCACATGCAAATCTCATTTTGAGTTATAGACAAATATAACTTGTACAATATAACAAACATAATTAGAAAATATGTGCTGTTTTTTTTATCACAGTTTCAAAAATATGCATTGGATTTACAATTTAAAAAAAATCTTTACCCAGAGCAGCCAGCGGACATAAATGTTGAAAAAAACCCCAAAACAAAACAAAAAAACCAATGCATCTGGCCAGATTCGAACCGGCGACCTTCACATTACTAGTACGATGCTCTAGCCAATTGAGCCACAGAGGAACACTGGAGAAGAGTGGAAGGTTTAAATCTATAGGTATTAGGTTCGAATGATGTGGCTCAATTGGCTAGAGAGTTATGCTAGAAATGCGAAGGTCGCCGGCTCGAATCCGGCTAGATGCACTGTTTTTTTCAACATTTATATGCGCTGACTGCTCTATGTAAAGATTAAACAAGTACCGTCGGATCCGTAGCGGTCGTTGCGGGACAAGGAATTCAATTTTGCAGTGTTGGTGTCTTTGAAGCAGGTTCAAGTTTGTAAAATTTCAACAACAAAATTTCGGAAAAAAAAAAATTAGGAAAAAAAAAAAAATTTCGGAAAAAAAAATTCAAAAAAAAAAAAATTCAAAAAAAATTTGGAAAAAAAAAAAATTCAGAAAAAAAAAAAAAATTTCGGAAAAAAAATTTCAAAAAAAAAAATTTGGAAAAAAATTTAAAAAATTTCAATTTCCTTAATTCTCTTCAAAAAAAAAATCCCAATTTCCCTTAATTCTCTTCAATTTCCCTTAACTTCCTCAATTTCCCTCATTTTCCCAAATTTGGAATGAAACTTTTTCCAGTATGGGGCGGTATAGGCCCTCCCCTCACCAAGTATCATAGCCATGCGACAAACAATGTAGACGTAACAGCATTTTTTAGCGTTTGTTACTAACGGACTAACGGACGGACGGACGGACTAACAGACGGAGAGACATGGTGACTTATAGAGCTGCTACCCGCAGCTAAAAATAATTAAAAAAATTTGTTCATCCTATCACCCAGAGAACTAAGTAGATAATTTTCAATACATTGGATTTGTTAAGCTAGCATTGTAGGGCAGATGTAAAAAGTTTGAAAACGCCTGAACTCTTCAAATTGTATGGGGTAAGAACTTGTTTTGGCAAATAAAAGAGGACAAAACAAAGGAAACAACAAGTGCAAGGCTGGTGGTGACAGTAAGTCGGGTGTCATTAGTACGGATTAAAAGAAAGTTGGATAAACATCAACTGAAATGAATCAAATGAGATTTAATTCATTATAGGTTAATAGATGCATATCACTTGTTGGGAGTGAAATTGGTACAAAACAAACTTGTGCATTATTGTGTACAGTGATAAACATGTATTAACCTATTTCATACACAAGAAAAAAAGTCCCATGATTTTACACAAGAAAAAGTTCCATAATTTTTTTGTGCTATTTTTATGACAAAATTGTCACGAAAAATGTCGGAAAATACAAGTAACTTGCATCAACCGGCAAGAAAAATGAACACGTTTGAAAGCACTGCGTGTAGTATGCGGAGTGCTGGCCTGAGCATTATACAGAATTAATGCATGGTTCACATTTTTCTAATGTTTGGTTCTTGCTATCTAGGAGTGTATGAATATGGATTGATCAGTGAATTTGCATTGGGCAAATAATTGTCATCACAGGAGTCCTATACCAAAATATTGAGCATCTTTTCACCAAAAATATTGTCTGGTTACAAAACAAATCATCTTTTTGTTTGCTTCTCTTTCAGCCTACGGGTGCTCAACCTGTGAAGACACTGGACCTGTCTGCCATTACCCCATTCATCTCCTTAGTCAGCAAGGTCAATGGCTGCATCAATCACCTAGAACAATTTCCAGTCAAAGTTCATGACCTTCCTGGTGCAGGCACTTCCAGTAGCAGAGGGTCACAGGCTCTCAAGTTCTTCAATACCCACCAGTTAAAGGTGAGAGTAATGATATGCAGTGCACTCAAAGGCCAATGTGTAGTGCTATTTCTTTAAAAAAATCTTTTATTTCAATGCCTACAGTGAGTTTCAGCTCTAGTATTTTAGTGACATAGGCATGTATTTTTCTGGTTGCAGTATAGTATCATATGTTCTGACTACTCCATTCCAGAAAAATACAGCAATTTTTTGGATTATAAAAATATTATCTTGTTTTGCCAACTGAAACAGATAAATCCTAATCTTTTAGTTAGTCCTAACTGGCAGTGAAAGTCAATATTTAGGAGATTTTTGGATATAAGGGCCAAAAACATAGGGTGTTTTTCGTATGCTGTGACAATCAAGCCAAAAGACTTGCATTCAAAATCATGTGTATAGGCTGATTTTGAAAGAAAATGTGTTTTTTAAAGATAAGAATGCATAATCTGAAATTAGTCATTGTTAATATTAAGCTACGACATGTTGTGAAGAAAGGAGCAGATTGATGAATCTTCTTCTCACATTACCATTTCAGTGCCAACTACAGAGACATCCAGGTTGTACAAATCTGAGACAATGGCGAGGTGGTCCTGTTAAGATTGATCCGTTAGCCTTAGTACAGGCTATAGAGAGGTACCTGGTGGTGAGAGGTTACGGCAGAATACGACAGGAGGATGAAGACAGTGAAGAGGATGCCTCAGATGATGACATTGATGAAACACTGGTAGGTGACCCATCTTGATCAGGCATGAAAGGTTTCCCTGTTTAAGAAAGGAATTCCCGCATTGTTGGCCCAAATGTTTGTGTTCTTATCTATATGTTAAAGTATATTTCTACGAGTGTGAGTGGTCGAGCTTTTGGCAGATGTGTCTCTGACTAACTGACGGCATACTCGTAAAAATGCTACTAACTTTTTATGAATTCACTGAGAAAACCCATCTACTTATTTGGATTAGAATTCTTTGTTGGTATAATTATAGAGTAATAAACGTAGCATGATTGGAATTGCAATCCCCCATTTCTGGATCAGCTGCATATAAATTGCATAATATGCCACAGAAGAACAAAAAACAGATCAATGAACCTTACACTGAGTACAGTTAATATGATTTTGAATAACTCGATTAACACTGGGAGAGGGTCTTAAAATTATTCAATGATAGAGATGTAAGAAAACCTATTCTTCTATCATCATGTTTTGTACAATTTTTCTCCTCCATAGGCTTCGGCATTTTCTAGTTCCAACATCAACATTAAGCACAAGTTGGAGTTCATAATAGGGGAGCGTGTGCTACCATACAATATGACAGTATACCAGGCCATTAAACAGAATGAGAATACAATGGATGATGATAGAGACACAGATGATGAAAGTAACCCATTAGGAAGAGCTGGTATATGGATTAAAACACATGTTATATGGTAAGCAATACAAGCTCTGTTTTAGTGTGTTGAATTGTTTTGATAAATGCACAACTAAGAATATCTTGAACAGTTTTGGGCATGATCATATGCCACACGACAACACATAAGTAAAGAGGATGTTGGTAATTGGGATCACCACCCATCATAGGACCGGACTGCTCAGATGGTAGAGCTCTGGTCCCGCAAACCACCAGAGCTCTCCAGTTCGAATCATGCTTCAGCCAAATTTGCATTGCCCTGCTCATTCAGTTCTGAATATGCTTATATAACATGAAGGAAAAGTTATGATCCAGATTCATTTATTTGGTCTTGAAATCAATCAGTCCAGTAGTCAGTATTTCATCTTTTGATTTGAGCTTTGTGTATGAAGCAGCATGTGCTTCAGCCATTTTATATCATCTCATGTGATATGGCCAGAAATTATGAAATTGCAGAATTTCAAATATTAAAAATGGGGTAACATTGTGGTAATTGCTCCTAGTGAATGGCACACCTCTGGTTTTATTGGACTTTTAAATGTATTTCTTGTTTAGTGTGTGTGTTTTGAATGCAGCCTTGTAAAAACATATATGCTCATGAAATTGATATGCTAATTGTTTACAGGTACCGTCCAGCTAATGAGAATTCCTCCGATAGTAGTCATGGTGCCAGTGCGTCGTCTACGAGTAGTTCAACAAGTGGGCATAGGAGAGGAGGCAAAGGGAGTTCCTCACACAAATCATCCAGTAAATCAAGGAAACATGATGACTTATGGCTAGGTAAAATCATAAAATTAATATCCATATAACATTTAAGTAAAAAGTTATTAAATTTAAAGAGGAAAAGATGCTTGGATATGATAGATGTTTTATCCAAACTAACAGTATACAAATATTAACTGTCTATGAGTGTGATGGAACAAGTCATCTTTCACCCAGTGATTATATTTCAACCATTACATGAATTTAAGACAGTTAATATTTGTTTTATATCACTCGTACATAAATTCTATTACTGAAATACTATTTAAGGTAGGAAACTCGGTTCCCACACGTCGGCAAGGAAAAAATTATAAAAAATATTCCGCCTCCTAGTGCACACCTTGATTTTTATGAGTAAACTACACACCCCAATGCTTGAAACCACAAAATATTTGAGTTGCTAATTTGCATTAATTAATGAATATCAATTAATTAGTTCCACCTTAATTTTACGACTAATAATTATTGCTAGCAAAAACTTCAACTCTGATTCCAACTATCGGAAAAATTGTAAATAGATATTATCTAAAATCTCTTGCCAGCTTTTTCGCCTAAGTCCATTAATTACGTAATAGCACGTGTTTCTAGTCTGTGAAAATATTGATGTCGTTAAAAATTTATTTCTGCTTAAAGAAGCTGAAAAGTAACAAAAGCTGGCGAGAGAATTTAGGTAATCTTGTTGTGTTTAACTTTCAATTTAAAATAAATGTCTACATTAAGGGGGTACTACACCCCTCGATAAATGTGTGCCTATTTTTTTGCATTTTTCTCAAAAACTAATAACACAGTGGTAATGAAAGTTATGTATATTATAGGGGCAAGGAATCCAATTACTACACTGGAATTTCAGTGACCCAAGACAAGCGGTTCGTTATTTATGATAAGAAATAAGGTACCGCTAGGATGTACCCCATTTCTTCTCATATATACGGGACCGCTTGTCTTGAGGCACTGAAATTTCAGTGTAGTAATTGGAATCCTTGCCCCAATAATATACATAACTTTTGTTACCAGTGTGTTATTATTTTTGAGAAAATGCAAAAATAGTCAAATCTACTACAGGGTGTAGTACCCCTTAAGTCAATTTTTGTGACAATAATTCTGAAAATCCCTATTTTAGGCATTTTTTACAGAAAACACTTTTGCGTGTGTAAGTGTCCAGATATTACGTAGCAGGTGGCAAATTTCATTCATAAAGAAAGATCAATTTATAACAATTAATCTTTGCTACTGACCAAACACTAATACTTTCACTGGGTGGGAAAACACTATTCAGATAAATCCTTCAAAGGTAAACAAAACTTTGAGGTATTGGATATTTACCAAATTGACTGGTAAGTTAATTGTGCACGAAAACTAGTGAAACTTGGGAGCCAAATTGCTCCGTATAAGCGGTGTGTGTATGAGTATAGGGAGTGTCGAATGCTCACAGCTGAATTCCCGGTGACAATTTCAAGAGCCCGGGGAGCCGCTGTGCACGAGTGTGTTGAATTTTGTCGCTCGCTGAGAATTTCATATATTCTTACTGTACAACTCATAGCATTCTAAAAATTTCCCAGAAAAATCAGACAAAAATGTTCAATGAAACTATGCCAAGCAATGTTATTATTTTATTCATACATGCACGATACTATTGTGATTGCGCAATATCAATGAGACGGCTAAGTTAGTGAAAATTGACATTTTGTTTTTTGCTGATTCTGAACGATTTAAATGATGCCCCGATCTGTAATTTGGGGAAGATATTTATTACAGGATAGGGCACAATTAAGGAAATTTTGAGGGGATTCGGTGCATGACACGATCTAGTCGACGATCCGACCTTAAGTTAGAAAATACATTTTTTCATCAACATAAATAACACCATGTTTTGCCATGATATACCTCACATTTTGTTCACCCCATAACTAAATCGGCGAGTCTAAGAGTCAGCGCACGGCTTGGCACAGCACTATGATGGTAAAAGCTATCACACGGAGAGGCTGATGGTAAAAATGATAAATGGAAATCAACCAATGAACTGTCTAGAATTTATGTATGAGTGATATAATATACAAATATTAACTGTCTATGAGTGTGATGGTCGAAATATAATCACGAGGTGAAAGATGGATTGTTCCATTCCACGAGCCAGAACGGCGAGGGAATGAAACAATACATCTTTCACCTTTCATCTTTTCTAGTTGAAAGTTTGTGAATTTGTGAAAATTCAGTTGAATTTTGCACAATTTGGCATAAAATTAGATAATTGTGTTTGGAGGTCCACAATCTGCCATATCTCCACTATTTATGGATGATTGTTAGAATAATTTCACCACACAAAAAAATTGGGGTGAATTATTTGCAAAGCTCCATTCTGATTGGTGATTAAAGTGAAGATATCATGTAATTGAGGCAATGTTATAGTGGGAATTCCAATTGAATGAACGCAGCTTTTGATAGCGTGACGATTTTTGCGTACACTGCGCGATGTACGCCAGCGTGTGCGACCGTGCGTGAGTAACGCGGAAGCGAATTCAACCATTTCAACCATGCCAACACACTCGTGATTGGTTAGCATTGTATCCAAGGTCGTGCGTTCGCGTTGTAGTTTGAAATACGCGATATACGGTCGCGGTTGGATCGAGTACAGCTGTTGAAAGCTGCGTTCATTCAATTGGAATTCCTACTATAGATCAGCGGGTAGTGCTCAGGGGGTTAAACTATTGAATTTGGTAGGAAAAACCAAAATCTTCCACAAGTGGGGGTGTGGTTTTCAAATAGAATGGTCCATTGTACATCGGTCTGTCTCATAATATTTAACATAATTTTTATGACTAAAGAAAACAAAAATTTCACAAATTTGATCAAAGCAGTAAAATTTTAATCAAAATTTATTCTTACACAGCCGTGACGTTAGTCACGGCTGTGTCTTTTTTCTTACAGGTTCTTTCTTTCTTTCTTCTTCTTCTGTCAACCATTACATTTGCTCTAGCACTCACACGCTTACATCGATTTTGACCTAACTTCGTCACAATGATCATTGACCTTGCCCTACATGTCACATGACACTTTCGTGGGGTCAAAGGTCATGCTGGGTCAGGGGTTAAAAAACGTGATTTTAACTCAAATGCACCTTCTCCTACAAATTACGTGGGACAGTGGCGCTTAACTTGCACACATGCATTGTAATTACCCAGTGTCTATAAGGTGTACACATATTTGGGGTCAAAGGTCATTAAGGGGTCACTTCCGGCATAAAACGGAATACCTTCAAATTTTTTTATTAGCTCAGGAGAACATAGGACAGTAACGGTATGTTCACATTTGAATTGCAGTTACCCAATGTACATGTGGTATTTTTTTATTTGGGGTCAAAAGGTCATTAAGGGGTCACTTCAGGTTTAAAACAAAATAGCTTTAAAATGCATCTTCTCCCACAAATTACGTAGGACAATGACACCACTTGCACACATGCATTGTTATTAATCAGTGTCAATGTGGTGTACACAGATTTTGGGTCAAAGGTCATTAAGGGGTCACTTCCGGTATAAATCGAAATATCTTCAAAAATTGTATAAACTAAGAAAAACATAGGAGAGTGATGATATGTTCACACATGAATTGTGTTTACCCAATGTATATATGGTATTTTTTATTTGGGGTCAAAGGTCATTAAGGGGTCATTTCGGTATAAAACGAAATACCTTTAAAATGCATCTTCTCCCACAAATTACGTGGGACAGTGATGCCACTTACCCACATGCATTGTTATTACCCAGTGTCTATGGGGTGTACACAGATTTGAGGTCAAAGGTCATTAAGGTGTCACTTCCGGTATAAAGCGAAATAACTTCAAAAACTTTATCAGCCAAGAAAAATATAGCACAGAGACGGTACATTTACTCATGAATTGATGTTACTCAGTGTATATGTGGTATTTTTTATTTTGGGTAAAAGGTCATTAAGGGGTCACTTCCGGTCTGAGACAAAAAAGCCTTCAAAATGCCCCTTCTGCCATAAATAACATGGCAAAGTGATGCCACTTGCACACATACGTTGACATTAGCCAATGTTTATGGGATTTTCATATATTTTGGGGTCAAATGGCATTACGGGGTCCCAAAACGGCTGTGTTCGTGGTCTTAGACCACAGCTAAGTCTAGCTTTTTTTTGTTTCTCGAACATGTCACACTGTACATTTTATCCTTAATTGGTACATGATGCTATCTTATATGCCTTGATTCATTCATTATAGATGGGCAGTGTCCAGCAACAGTGTCATCACTAGATCGATATATGACCACTAAATTATATCTTATATGCCTTGATTCATTCTAGATGGGCAGTGTCCAGCAACAGTGTCATCACTAGATCGATATATGACCACTAAATTACCTGGTGGAGTAATCATAGATGATCCATCCGCAGAGGCAATTACTTTACTTAGAATTCTCTATGGTCTCAACACGCATTGGAATTGTATGTTTGAGGTGAGCTATGTAATGCAGATAATTTTATTCTTTACGCGGTTGCATCGCCAAGGTACGGATAAATGGACCTACATGTGTGTATACGTCCTGCGTAATTAGGTTAGAGCGCATGATTCGAATCTGCCGCTGTGAAATGAAATCCAACATGGTGTTACTCTCAACTTGAGACGAGAGACACTATAGGCAAGCTCCAACGACTTTAGGTGCGCAAAATTCTATAAAATTTTAATTCCTCCGCGCAATTGCAAAATTTGAATTTTCCGCGCAATTTACAATGAAATGTGAAAAAGTGGTGATTTTTTTTGTCTGTACATTGAAATGACAGCTTTGTTTGAAGCATCACAGTAATGTTAACCATTATATTGCTAAGCTGTCTTGTACCTGTGTTGCTTTTTGCATATTTATCATGTAATATTACTGTATATTTAGACTATCGCATTATGTATTAGTTGGGGGATGTAAAGTAGGGGGTGAAAATAGTCATTCCATGACCAAATCACTGGGATTAAGATTTGAAAGTGGTTTCTTGTATTTTGAATTGAAGTACAGGGAATCATTGAAAAAGTATGCAACCTTGTCAAATGCTGTTTACGTAAGATCCCAGAAGGTAGCCTGGTTTCTGGCTTTCAAATTAACTTGTTGTAAGATGATTAACATATTGTGTGTATTTTTGCCACCCACCTACCAGGGAGTGATGCCACAGTCAGCATTGAATGGTAATGAGTTCATTAGCAGCAAGTTGACTGCTAAGGCAGCTAGACAACTCCAAGACCCATTGGTGATAATGACGGGAAATCTTCCAACATGGCTTAATGCTGTAGCTAATACATGGTAGGTGCTAGGCTAGACTTCAATATACATGCTAAGGCCAAAAAAAAAATGTTGTGTTGCCCTCAACCGCCCGACCCTAAATCCTGAAAAATCAGGGTCGGCATTTAAAAAAAAATTTTTTAATGATGATTTTTACAGATTTGTTCAAAAAATCAATGTTTTTCACATCAAATTATAATATTTTATTGAAAGACTAGTCTTTAATTGATGTCTAACAGGTATACATCCGACCCAACTTTCCCATTTTCCCACTTGAGGGCAACACAACAATATTTTTTTGTGTCTAATAATGAATGCATGGGGTACCTTGGTCCATTTGGTACACCACTAGTAGGTGTATGAACCTTCAACCAAAACTATAGAGGTGGAGTGTATGGGTTATTCCAGTTGAAATCCATACACCACCTATGGAAGAGATGACTTTAATCTCCCACACAGAGAGTGTAAATTTCAAATGGCATTACCCGTTCAGGTAACCCATTTGAAATTCACAGAGTTTGAATTCAGATTGCGTCTCTCACAGGGGGGTTATTGGTTTTAACTGGAAGAGCCTTATGTAGGTGGATACCACGTATTCTTAGCCCTCCGTATAGATGGCTCTATTCTGTGGTCAGTACTTGGTAAGGGATGAAATCAAAACTCGACCGGCGGTTGAAGAGCGGTTCTGCACGGTTCGGTCTAGTTACCATTGTTTAGAACAATAGCAACCGGCCGGACGGAACCGGCGGTCAACCTAAAGGTAGAAACTTAAGGTAAATTGTTATGGTTTTGCTTTTTGAAAATTGGCTATCCTTGATCAATTTGTTTACACTACCTTAAACATTAGTGAATGAAACATTTTCTAATAAGACTGTTATAGACATGTAAGTAAGGTGTACTTATGACAGTTGTACAACTCACTGGAGACTTCTGTATATTTGATTCCTGTAAGTTATAATGTTTGAAATAAATTGTTATATCTGATATAAATAAATTGCATTTCTGATTCTCTGTGGTTAATGTGCTTATCACTAAATCATATCTTCTACAACTGACTTCATTGATATCTTGATTTTCCTCAACAGTCCATTCCTGTTGCCATTTGACACCCGTCAGATGCTGTTCTACGCTACCGCATTTGATCGTGATCGTGCTATGCAGAGACTGCAAGATAACAATCCGGATCTTAATGTGTCGGATTCTAATGAACGGGTTGCACCTAGGTTAGACAGGAGAAAAGTAAGATATTTGAAATTCAAACTCGTATCAAATTAAGGTATTTTTCTTAATTATGGCCCAGCAATAAACTAAAACCTCACTACCTTGCTATTTCCACACTGAAATTGTATTCATTGAAATAATTATGTGCACACTTGCTGTAAATAACTACTATGAAATATTTGTAACTTTTTTGGGAAAAAACTTGTATTGCATTTTTTCCAAGTCAAAAAATGTAAATTTTGGGCCTAGTTTGTCACAAGGTGAATAGTTTGAATTCATGTGTTATGTTTTGAGTAACTAACCAGTAACCATTAGGCTATTCTAGTTGAAATACACACACCCCCTATGGAAGACATGACCTCAATCTCACACCTATGGGGTATAGACTTCAAATGGAGTCACCCATTTCGTTAACTCCATTTGTAATTCACATGCCCTTTGTGGGAGATTAAGGTCATGTCTTCCATAGGAGTGCATGGATTTCAAGTGGAATAGCCCAATTACCCAGGATGCAGTAGCATTGTCTCGTTGCTGCTTAAAGTTTGTTCCTTAAAAAAAACCGGTATCGCTATGTCTGTTTGGTGTAAGATAATGTTGTTTTTCTTTATTCTAGCGAACTGTATCAAGAGGAGATTTACTAAAACAAGCCGAGTCAGTGATGGACGATTTAGCAAGCTCAAGAGCCATACTAGAAGTACAGTATGAAAATGAGGTGAGGCGATTATGTATACTATTGACTGAACTGTCAAACTATCATTTTCCCCCCAAGTCAAATAATGTAAATTTAGGGCACACTCTGTCACAAGGTGAATGTTTAAATCTTGACTGTGTTTTGTTTTTCACAGGTGGGTACTGGCCTCGGACCAACATTAGAATTCTATGCACTTGTGTCTCAAGAATTACAAAGAGCCGATCTAGATTTATGGAGGGGAGAAGCAACAATATTAGCTGATCCTAAAGGTAAGGGTTGGCATTAAGGCTATATATTGGTTTGCTTCAAGTTCTTGAGTGATGTATGTGCATATTTTGCTGGGAGGAGTATCAAATTGTGTACGTCAAGTTAGTTGCATAGAGCATACACGCACACATACAAGTAAGGTTTGTCGGCCCGCTTGCAGGGTAACTGCGAAAAAGTATTGACATCACTCCCGAACTTGATGCAACGCAAAGAATATCAATCATTTCGTTCATTTCGTTTGTGACTTTACCAGGTTTAAACGGAGTTAATAATTTGGACATTTACAGAGCTGCCAAGTATAACCGATGTTCATTATTTTGAACTGAATTTACTAAAGAATACTGAATAATACTGAAAAATTAAAGAATATTTTGATACTCATATATATGAAAACTTAAAAAAAAGCCAAAACAATGTTTTTAATCCATACTAGCGGTAACCTGTGGTTTATGGTCACAGTCTTTAGCGGTCACAGCCTTTCGGCAGTCGGTAAATTGTACTGATATGTTGGGTGTGTAAATGTGCTATTTAATGTGATTAGTTTCGTTAGAGAGATTATCATTTAGCAATGCAATACCTAGGTGGTTTGTTTGTTAAGTACACATCATGTAGCAGAAAGTTGCATAGGTGTAGCTGACACTACTCAGAAAAAGATGAAATTACTCATGAAAAGTTCAGAGGAAATTCCTCAACAGCCCCTCAAAAATGATTCAGAAGTCAATATAATTATTGTCATCATGTAATTGATGGGCGTATAAACAATGACCACTCACTCCAGTACCAACCAATATCATTGTCATTATGTAAATGAGAGAATGGCCACTATAATACTCAAACTCATTGGGTCACATACATTGTACATGTTCAAGGTGTGTTGCTGTTCAATATTTTGTAGCCATTGGTTAGTTAGTTTAATATTACTAGGTGTGAGATGTTCAGTATTGACCTCCAAAAACGACATTTCACCCTCTTGAGTAAATGTTTACATAATTGATTTGATGACTCTCCAAGATGTGCCACAATAGGTGTAAATGCGATGTTTGTTCATAGTCAGGGTTGCCAAACCAACACTTTGGTAGCCCAATTGGGTGACTTTTGAAATGTTCCCCGCAATTTGTACATTTCCTGTCCCATATATAAAAGAATGGTTAAGGAAAAGAAATTGAGATAGTTTTCAACATTGGCTCCCGCAACTTCCGGTAGTTTCCTAGAAAACCAATGGTTTTAAGAGAAAAATTGGGTGAAGTCCTGATGATTTGACCCGTGATTCTGACTGAAAATTTTTGGCAACCCTAAGTCTGGATCCCCAAAAAGGATATTGAATGCCTAGGGTATAATAATAGTTAATTCAGTGACCGGAGTACTGGACTACACGGCTGAGGCTTCTCGGACAGATGACTGTATTGTAGTGTATTGTGACTGTTTACTCAGTGTTTAGCTCACGGAGAGCTTTCAGTGCTTCTGAAACTAAAAAACTTAATTTGACACCCTTAACGTAAACAAAAACAAAATTGAAGTGAGCACGACCTTGTTCTTCGCATCGCAAAAGTCGCCGTAAAAGTTTTTAGCCTTACCAATTTGTAAGTTTCAGTAATTTATTATAGATTGTTTGTCTTTATTTTCTTCCCTTGTAAAACCAGGTGCTCAAGCAGGAGTTAACTATGTACATAGCCCTATGGGTTTATTCCCGGCACCGTTAGCAAGGAATGCCAAATCACAGGTGGTCAATCGCATCAAGGCAAAGTTCAAGTTTATAGGCAAGTTTATGGCAAAAGCACTAATGGATTCTAGAATGGTAAGTACCAAGTTTGATATAAAATTGGATCGATAGAGCCCATATTTATTGGTCGAGCTATGAGTTTTAAAATATTGGACGAGACGTAGTCGAGTCAATATTTTAAATTCTATTACCCCCACGACCCATTATTCAAAATCGCGCACTGTGATTTGTTGAAACCCGTCATGTGAAAGACCATTAATTAGCAATAAAGTGGCCAGTACAACAAACTTTATGCTCTTTTCGCATCACAGCGCACAGCAAAGCACGATGCAGTGAATTAGTGTCATTACGTATTCTACGCAAAGCATTACGCTTGGTTATACGCGTTCTGTAATACTCGCTATCACTTACGCTTTGGCTACGCGTATGCACTTCACCTTGAGGTAAACAACTTGAAATATTTGGGCAAAAATGTGATATTTTCTCTTTTAATCGCACTATTTTGTGGTAATAGAATAGAAATAAAGGGTGCAGCATTATCCTTTACATAAATAATGTGTCCTCGGCAGTAAAAGCGTTTAAATAATGGGTTCGCTGCGCCTCACCCATTATTTACGTTTTACTTCCTCGACACATTATTTTTTTTGTGTAAAGGATAATGCATTACCCTTTATTTCTTAAACTCATAGCGAGACCAATATATATTGGGCGTAAAGCATCCAATTTCATCATTATTATGCTTTGGATCCAATATTTTTACACACTTGGATTCAACAAAACATAATAATGTTTGAAGGCTAGCTGTGATTATTGATTATGATGGGACCTGTTTAAGATATGACTATTTCAATCTCGTACTGTATATACGTCACCTTAAGTTTGATAGTAATGTAGGTACATATTTTGCAGTATTGAATCGCGACTGCTAACCTCATCCCTCGTGCTAACCTCATCCCACAGAGTGAAAACATATGCATACAATGGTGGGTTGAGCCGCAACCTTTTGTAAGTACTAACATCTCTACCAAACTTGAGGTGAATTGTAGTGGGATCTTTATCATTGATATTTGAATTTGTGGTTGCAGAAATGTATTGTTGTTTGAGCAATATAAATGGACTATTCCAGTTCAAATCCATACACCCTAATGGAAGACATGACCTTTATATCCTACACAGGGATTCGCCCATTCAGGTAACTCCATTTGAAATTCACACTCCCTGTGTATAAGGTTGTGTCTTCCATAGGAGGTGCAAGGATTTCAACTAGAATAGCCCAATCATGGGGGTCATGCTTTTACAAGGTTACTTACTTAAAATATGAGTAGACAGAAAAAAATGCTTGTATCCAATACGAAAGCTTTGAGTTATTGAAAAACTTTCCCTATAAAATTAAATGTTTCTAAACTTAGTTGATTTTCTCTGCTTAGTTGATTTTCTCTGCTATTTCAAAATGAATTACAGAAAGTATGGAAATGAAACTTATGAAAAGGTCTTTATAAAAGTATGGAACAGTATTTCTGCCCGATGCCTGATAATTGTCAAATCGGCCTCTGTGTTCTCAAAACTGATATTTGTTGAATCTTGTATTTTCTTGAGGCAGGCAGCCACTGATAATTTGATACTCTTTTTCAGTTGGATATACCACTAGGTCTGCCGTTCTTTAAATGGCTATTAGGCAGAGAATCAAGCCTGACATCGGCTGACCTACGCTATGTAGACCCGGTGGTGGCTAAATCCTTCTACCAGCTGGAGGAATTGCTGCAACAGAAGAAGAAACTTATCAATGACAAGGAACATGTAAGTTGATTTACAGGTTAATGACTGCGCATCAGTTGGGATATTCCCAGGTTCAGAGCACAATTATTAGATATTTCACAATACCAAAGGTGTATGACTGGTCTGTCTTTCCTTGTTAATAACAATTTATCTTTAAAAAAACTTAACTCAAAACCTATCTTTTAAAACTTTATCTTAATCTTAAAAAACTTACCTTGAAAAAACTGAAACTTTTATTTAGAAGTGAGAAATTAGAAATGAGGTTGATTTCAGGGAGCCAAGACTAAACCTAATTGTTGCCCATTGTGTATGTTTCACATGAATGCATATTGTTATGAATTCAGCAGAGAGATGAATAACAGTTTACTATAAACCACCCCTAACATGTCAAGTGCTGCAGGCCGAGTGCTAGTAGCGATATAAACCACCCCTAACATGTGAAGTGCTGCAGGCCGAGTGCTAGTAGCGATATAAACCACCCCTAACATGTCAAGTGCTGCAGGCCGAGTGCTAGTAGCGATATAAACCACCCCTAACATGTCAAGTGCTGCAGGCCGAGTGCTAGTAGCGATATAAACCACCCCTAACATGTCAAGTGCTGCAGGCCGAGTGCTAGTAGCGATATAAACCACCCCTAACATGTCAAGTGCTGCAGGCCGAGTGCTAGTAGCGATATAAACCACCCCTAACATGTCAAGTGCTGCAGGCCGAGTGCTAGTAGCGATATAAACCACCCCTAACATGTCAAGTGCTGCAGGCCGAGTGCTAGTAGCGATATAAACCACCCCTAACATGTCAAGTTCTGCAGGCCGAGTGCTAGTAGCGATATAAACCACCCCTAACATGTGAAGTTCTGCAGGCCGAGTGCTAGTAGCGATATAAACCACCTAACATGTGAAGTGCTGCAGGCCGAGTGCTAGTAGCGATATAAACCACCCCTAACATGTGAAGTGCTGCAGGCCGAGTGCTAGTAGCGATATAAACCACCCCTAACATGTCAAGTGCTGCAGGCCGAGTGCTAGTAGCGATATAAACCACCCCTAACATGTCAAGTGCTGCAGGCCGAGTGCTAGTAGCGATATAAACCACCCCTAACATGTCCAAGTGCTGCAGGCCGAGTGCTAGTAGCGATATAAACCACCCCTAACATGTCAAGTGCTGCAGGCCGAGTGCTAGTAGCGATATAAACCACCCCTAACATGTCAAGTGCTGCAGGCCGAGTGCTAGTAGCGATATAAACCACCCCTAACATGTCAAGAGCTGCAGGCCGAGTGCTAGTAGCGATATAAACCACCCCTAACATGTCAAGTGCTGCAGGCCGAGTGCTAGTAGCCATATAAACCACCCCTAACATGTCAAGTGCTGCAGGCCGAGTGCTAGTAGCGATATAAACCACCCCTAACATGTCAAGTGCTGCAGGCGAGTGCTAGTAGCGATATAAACCACCCCTAACATGTCAAGTGCTGCAGGCCGAGTGCTAGTAGCGATATAAACCACCCCTAACATGTCAAGTGCTGCAGGCCGAGTGCTAGTAGCGATATAAACCACCCCTAACATGTCAAGTGCTGCAGGCCGAGTGCTAGTAGCGATATAAACCACCCCTAACATGTCAAGTGCTGCAGGCCGAATGCTAGTAGCGATATAAACCACCCCTAACATGTCAAGTGCTGCAGGCCGAGTGCTAGTAGCGATATAAACCACCCCTAACATGTCAAGTGCTGCAGGCCGAGTGCTAGTAGCGATATAAACCACCCCTAACATGTCAAGTGCTGCAGGCCGAGTGCTAGTAGCGATATAAACCACCCCTAACATGTCAAGTGCTGCAGGCCGAGTGCTAGTAGCGATATAAACCACCCCTAACATGTGAAGTGCTGCAGGCCGAGTGCTAGTAGCGATATAAACCACCCCTAACATGTCAAGTGCTGCAGGCCGAGTGCTAGTAGCGATATAAACCACCCCTAACATGTCAAGTGCTGCAGGCCGAGTGCTAGTAGCGATATAAACCACCCCTAACATGTCAAGTGCTGCAGGCCGAGTGCTAGTAGCGATATAAACCACCCCTAACATGTCAAGTGCTGCAGGCCGAGTGCTAGTAGCGATATAAACCACCCCTAACATGTCAAGTGCTGCAGGCCGAGTGCTAGTAGCGATATAAACCACCCCTAACATGTCAAGTGCTGCAGGCCGAGTGCTAGTAGCGATATAAACCACCCCTAACATGTCAAGTGCTGCAGGCCGAGTGCTAGTAGCGATATAAACCACCCCTAACATGTCAAGTGCTGCAGGCCGAGTGCTAGTAGCGATATAAACCACCCCTAACATGTCAAGTGCTGCGGGCCGAGTGCTAGTAGCGATATAAACCACCCCTAACATGTCAAGTGCTGCAGGCCGAGTGCTAGTAGCGATATAAACCACCCCTAACATGTCAAGTTCTGCAGGCCGAGTGCTAGTAGCGATATAAACCACCCCTAACATGTGAAGTGCTGCAGGCCGAGTGCTAGTAGCGATATAAACCACCCCAAACATGTGAAGTGCTGCAGGCCGAGTGCTAGTAGCGATATAAACCACCCCTAACATGTGAAGTGCTGCAGGCCGAGTGCTAGTAGCGATATAAACCACCCCTAACATGTCAAGTGCTGCAGGCCGAGTGCTAGTAGCGATATAAACCACCCCTAACATGTCAAGTGCTGCAGGCCGAGTGCTAGTAGCGATATAAACCACCCCTAACATGTCAAGTGCTGCAGGCAGTGCTAGTAGCGATATAAACCACCCCTAACATGTCAAGTGCTGCAGGCCGAAAAGTGCTAGTAGCGATATAAACCACCCCTAACATGTCAAGTGCTGCAGGCCGAGTGCTAGTAGCGATATAAACCACCCCTAACATGTCAAGTGCTGCAGGCCGAGTGCTAGTAGCGATATAAACCACCCCTAACATGTCAAGTGCTGCAGGCCGAGTGCTAGTAGCGATATAAACCACCCCTAACTTGTGAAGTGCTGCAGGCCGAGTGCTAGTAGCGATATAAACCACCCCTAACATGTCAAGTGCTGCAGGCCGAGTGCTAGTAGCGATATAAACCACCCCTAACATGTCAAGTGCTGCAGGCCGAGTGCTAGTAGCGATATAAACCACCCCTAACATGTCAAGTGCTGCAGGCCGAGTGCTAGTAGCGATATAAACCACCCCTAACATGTCAAGTGCTGCAGGCCGAGTGCTAGTAGCGATATAAACCACCCCTAACATGTCAAGTGCTGCAGGCCGAGTGCTAGTAGCGATATAAACCACCCCTAACATGTCAAGTGCTGCAGGCCGAGTGCTAGTAGCGATATAAACCACCCTAACATGTCAAGTGCTGCAGGCCGAGGTGCTAGTAGCGATATAAACCACCCCTAACATGTCAAGTGCTGCAGGCCGAGTGCTAGTAGCGATATAAACCACCCTAACATGTCAAGTGCTGCAGGCCGAGCGCTAGTAGCGATATAAACCACCCCTAACATGTCAAGTGCTGCAGGCCGAGTGCTAGTAGCGATATAAACCACCCCTAACATGTCAAGTGCTGCAGGCCGAGTGCTAGTAGCGATATAAACCACCCCTAACATGTCAAGTGCTGCAGGCCGAGTGCTAGTAGCGATATATAAACCACCCCTAACATGTCAAGTGCTGCAGGCCGAGTGCTAGTAGCGATATAAACCACCCCTAACATGTCAAGTGCTGCAGGCCGAGTGCTAGTAGCGATATAAACCACCCCTAACATGTCAAGTGCTGCAGGCCGAGAGCTAGTAGCGATATAAACCACCCCTAACATGTCAAGTGCTGCAGGCCGAGTGCTAGTAGCGATATAAACCACCCCTAACATGTCAAGTGCTGCAGGCCGAGTGCTAGTAGCGATATAAACCACCCCTAACATGTCAAGTGCTGCAGGCCGAGTGCTAGTAGCGATATAAACCACCCCTAACATGTCAAGTGCTGCAGGCCGAGTGCTAGTAGCGATATAAACCACCCCTAACATGTCAAGTGCTGCAGGCCGAGTGCTAGTAGCGATATAAACCACCCCTAACATGTCAAGTGCTGCAGGCCGAGTGCTAGTAGCGATATAAACCACCCCTAACATGTCAAGTGCTGCAGGCCGAGTGCTAGTAGCGATATAAACCACCCCTAACATGTCAAGTGCTGCAGGCCGAGTGCTAGTAGCGATATAAACCACCCCTAACATGTCAAGTGCTGCAGGCCGAGTGCTAGTAGCGATATAAACCACCCCTAACATGTCAAGTGCTGCAGGCCGAGTGCTAGTAGCGATATAAACCACCCCTAACATGTCCAAGTGCTGCAGGCCGAGGTGCTAGTAGCGATATAAACCACCCCTAACATGTCAAGTGCTGCAGGCCGAGTGCTAGTAGCGATATAAACCACCCCTAACATGTCAAGTGCTGCAGGCCGAGTGCTAGTAGCGATATAAACCACCCCTAACATGTCAAGTGCTGCAGGCCGAGTGCTAGTAGCGATATAAACCACCCCTAACATGTCAAGTGCTGCAGGCCGAGTGCTAGTAGCGATATAAACCACCCCTAACATGTCAAGTGCTGCAGGCCGAGTGCTAGTAGCGATCAAACATTTGTATTGTTGTATTCCGTCAACAGAGAGCGATGTTACTGAATTTTCCCTGTGAAAAGACATTTTTGCCTTGAAAATGGTTTATACTAGGATTATATTTGGCAATATGCTTTGATTATAACGATATGTAACAAAAGTACCCAAATAAAAATGTGAACCATTATATTTTAGTTACTATATTTACACATGTGTGTATGTGCTTGTGATTACAGACACCAGCTAGCCTGCAGTTAGCCCTAGACAGCCTTACGATGGACGGTAGTTCAGTTGAAGACCTTGATTTAGATTTCACCTTGCCTGGGTATCCTCATATAGAACTCAAGAAAGGTGGCAAGGATGTAGCAGTGACAATACATAATTTAGAAGAGTATCTTCAGGTGAGTGACCTTCATTTAGATTTCACCTTGCCTTGGTATTCTCATATATAACTCAAGAAAGGTGGCAAGGATGTAGCAGTGACAATACATAATCTAGAAGAGTATCTTCAGGTGAGTGACCTTGATTTAGATTTCACCTTGCCTGGGTATCCTCATATAGAACTCAAGAAAGGTGGCAAGGATGTAGCAGTGACAATACATAATCTAGAATAGTATCTTCAGGTGAGTGACCTTGATTTAGATTTCACCTTGCCTGGGTATCCTCATATAGAACTCAAGAAAGGTGGCAAGGATGTAGCAGTGACAATACATAATCTAGAATAGTATCTTCAGGTGAGTGACCTTGATTTAGATTTCACCTTGCCTGGGTATCCTCATATAGAACTCAAGAAAGGTGGCAAGGATGTAGCAGTGACAATACATAATCTAGAATAGTATCTTCAGGTGAGTGACCTTGATTTAGATTTCACCTTGCCTGGGTATCCTCATATAGAAGTCAAGAAAGGTGGCAAGGATGTAGCAGTGACAATACATAATCTAGAAGAGTATCTTCAGGTGAGTGACCTTGATTTAGATTTCACCTTGCCTGGGTATCCTCATATAGAACTCAAGAAAGGTGGCAAGGATGTAGCAGTGACAATACATAATCTAGAAGAGTACATCCAGGTGAGTGAGTTGAGAGACAGAGAAATAGACTTGTTTTTGCAATTATTTCTTTCTTCTTACATCTTATGAATTAGAAGGAAAACAACTCATAAGATTCCACAGACACTTGAACCAGCATTCAAGAACTCTTCTTACACCTTTGTACTTGAGCCAAACATTGTTAATCGGTGATGAATCTACACTTTCAATAGCATATACACGAACGCAAGTTAACGGAAGCGGGTATACACGTTACGTTACGTGTGAGCGCATAAAATTTGTCATGACTGGAACTTGTGTGTTTATGTGTTTATAACAGCTAAAAATTGCTGTTTTATTCTTTAGTATTATTGCTGATATCAACAGAGAAATCGCAGATCTTCTTGTAAGGTTGAGTGGCAATGACTAACTGACATTCCTCTTGAAATAATCATGTGAATTAGATGATCTTTGTATTTGTTGTTGAAAGGGATTCAGTCATTGTTCATCGTGTCCAGCACATCTGCATGGTTTACCCTGCTTGGGAAGCTAAAGCTGCCCTCATGAACTAAGCCACACAAGTGACATGGACATATCGCTGTTAAACAGTGATGACCATCTTGCCAGAAGCATCACAAATTATTAATTCAAGTCCTACAATTTGTCTACTGTCATTAACATATAGACCAGACGGGTCACCTATATCATTCTTCTTTTCGGCGTAGTGGTAAAAGCCTAACAATTCCCGCCAATTACGAGCTGATCAAACTATAGGCCACCTTGCCATGTATAGTGATTAAATAAAGGTTCAAACCATGTAAATTCAGACTTGAATCACTCCAATTTCGCACTGCTTCCTTAACAGTTCATCAAGTTAATATGTTGTTTTGCATTTTCAGTTGGTGGTTCACTGGAGCCTAGTAGAAGGTGTGGGTCGCCAGTTTGAGGCATTGAAGGAAGGATTCAAATCCGTGTTCCCGTTGTCTAATCTGCACAGCTTTTATTCCGAAGAGGTAATTATCACAAACCAGTAACAGACAATTTTGGCTAATTATGTGTTAATGCCAAATTCTGAAAGGAAAGTCATTTTTGGGTTGAGGTTTTTTTGATGTATTAGAGTGACTTTCTGAGACAGGTGACCTGTTCAATTCTTTACAAATCAATGCTGTATTGATTGCAGATTTATTTGCTCCATTGCATTCGTGCACACTTTGGAATTTGTCTAGTGTGATGTCGCGAGGTGTCACCATAGCTGGAATGTATAATAACATGTGATACAAATGCTGAATAGTTTTTATTTTGCCTTGCTAGTCAATTGTGTTGCTAATCATACCTTTGCTATTCACAGTCAGCTCAAATTGTGTTGCTCAAAGAACTACATATCCAATCTGTAATGGAACTTGTAACACAACACATTTTATTGAAGCTTTTTTCAACTTACATTTACCCATAATTCATTGCCTGTGGTTATCAATTTTTGACATGTCATAATATATTCTTTGTACAGCTGGATCAGTTGTTCTGTGGCAATCATAGTGAACCATGGGATATCAAAGTGCTTATGGAATGTTGTAGACCAGACCATGGCTACACTCATGATAGGTAAGCATACTATGGAGGGTAGAGGGCCAGTAACACAATGCATGTACACTAAATATTGACTAAATTGGAGGCAAATGGGCTATTCCAGTTGATATCCATACACCCCCTATGTAAGGTATGACCTTAATCTCCCATCTAGAGTGTGCCTTTCAAATGGGGTTACCTTTATGGGTGAATCCATTTGAAAATTACACCCCCTGTGCGGCAGATCATGTGTTTAATAGGGGGTGTATGGATTTCAACTGGAATAGCACATTATAGAACATAATGAGCGTAAACTTGAATGAGGTTTTACCTTGTGTCAACAAAACACTCCTGAAAAGATATGTTATTTCAAAACTACTTGAGTGATAAAATTACACCTATGAATGAATATTTGTGACCCTTCGCCACAACTGAGCCCGGATGTCGCTAAACTTGATTTTGCGCTACAGTGAAAATTGGCTTGAAAGGTCATTCCGATGAAAAATTAGATTTTTAAAGATTTGAAATGATTAATATGTTTTCTTACACTAGTCCAAGTTTCATTGCAAAATATAGAGTAGAAACAAGTAAAAAACCTCATTTTCTGAAGCTTGTTGTTCTAAAAATATTCCTAAAATTGAGTAAAAAGTGTTTTAGAGCGTCGAAATAATCGTGAAATTTGTCCACTGCTACGAAAAATTCTCTCGTTTGAGTGCCGCCATGTTTGGTATTGCCGGAAAGCTGAACGACCATAACTTTACTTCTAGATATGCTATGAAGCTGGTTGAAGTGTATTTTAAAGCTTATGGTATGGCCTTTGCAAGTATGCCAAATATGCCAAAACCTCAAAATGGTCTAGGGGCAACATCCGGGCGCAGTTGTGGCGTGGGGTCACATATGTGACCAGCTCCAACAAAACCCGGAACAAGTCGCCAGGTATGTTTATGAGTTATAGGCCTTTAAAGATGGCATTCCTATAAAAAATTTTTTTTTGGAATTCTTAATTTCATGGTATTTGACCTTGGGACTGAGTTGACTTTCAAATCCTTAAAAGTACTTATTTAAAAGAGGTTTATTTAATCAGTAATTGACAGTTGTGTAAGGCAGGAAACTAATTAGCACATTACTCAGACTAGCAATTTGACAAAAATATCAAGGTATAATTTACAAAATTATCCATATCTTGAAAAGTATTGATGATATGTATATAATTTTAGTATCATTTTGAAGCTTATTGTCCCATGCTTACATTTTTATGTACATCATGAAATGTCAAAAATGTGACTTGTTCCTGGTTTTGTCGGAACAGGTCACATATATGACAAATTGCCTATAAAGATATGAACAAAATTAACCCATCTCTATAAGGCTGTAAGCAGTCTATTCAAACAGTGGCAACATGTTGGTCTTCTCACACAAGTAAATCTAATTGCTACCATGTGGTGTGTTTTTATTCAGTCGTTCTGTGAAGTACCTGTATGAAATCCTGGCCTCATACGATGGCCAACAGCAGCGACATTTCTTGCAGTTTGTGACGGGGAGTCCCAAGCTACCAGTAGGAGGTAAGCATGGAATACGTACAATAAGGACGTGGATGGATGCAGTATGTCAACATGCAACATCAATTTTCTGTGTTTGGGCTTTAAGGGGGTACTACACCGCTGCCCAATTTTGTGCCTATTTTTGCATTTTTTCTCAAAAATTAAAGTGTGTTAGCCGTTAGTGACAATTAAGATATGCTATAGTGGCAAGGACTACAACTACTGCACTGGAAATTTTATTTCAACACAGACAACGGTTATGGAGTTACAGTCAAAAATGAGGGAAAACCAATATTTGATCAATAAATCAATAACTGCTTGCCTTGAGTTTGCTGAATTTTCAGTGCAGTAGTTGTAGTCCTTGCCCCTATAACATACATATTTTAATTGTCACCAATGCCCTATAATTTTTGAGAAAAATGCAAAAATAGGCACAAAATTGGCCAGGGGTGTAGTACCTTAAGCCCATTCATCATCCTGAATGGCTTGTTTTTGTCATGTGTAAGAAATGTTAAGTGTGAATTTTTTTGTTTCTTGCAAGTAGTTAAATGAATATTATTGTATGTAATTCAAGAGCAGGGTTTTGTTTATTGCTCTTTGCTTGCGTACCCCTTTAAATCCAAAGTGCAAAAGTCCAATGCATTCAAATTTTTTTTCAATATTTTGGTTTAAACAAATTAAAATTAAAGGGAACATTAAATTGGCCAATATCTCCCCTACAAACGTGTGCTGCAAAATGAACATGTGCAACAGCCCTTAAGAAATTTATGTTGCCTTATCATTATGTCTTACTGATATCGAACTCTTTTTCTTCTTTATTCAGGTTTCCGAGCTCTAAGCCCGCCTCTAACCATAGTACGCAAAACCTTTGAAGCCAACGAATCAGCGGACACTTTTTTGCCTTCTGTTATGACATGTGTCAACTATTTGAAACTACCCGACTACTCCAACCGGAAATAATGGAAGAGAAACTGCATAAAGCAGCGCTGGAAGGCCAGTTGTCCTTCCACCTATCGTAAACCTAGTTAATCAGGATTGAACTTGGATGAGACATGCACTTAAACCTGATTAGATGTTAAGTGAACTGGTTTTAATATTACACATAAGGAACTTGTGTAAAAATGTGTTTGAAACTGTGATCTAGATACTGCAGACTCATTATGACTACAAATAGCGACGGATTTGTTTGATAGCGCCCATGTTGAAATGGCTCAGAGCTGCATAAACTTAAATAACATAACTCTGGTGAATGATGATATGATATATAACTTAGCTTCTAATTTATGCTGAACTTGGTTTTAATATGATGATGAACTAGATTTGCTTTTTTGATGTGCATGGGTTTTTGGGTTCAGACCTGCATGAACTGAACCAGTTAATGGTTTGACCCAATCTGTCGCAATGTAAGGACTACGTTTTGTGCGCCGTACATGATCAATACCCAGACTGATAATTTATGTGATAATTATTAAGCAGCGGGTGTTGATTTGCTTCACAAGACCAGTTGAAACTTCAAAATAGTAACCTGGTTCAAATGTAACTATCTCAAATGGCTTGGCAGAATCTGCGGTACAGGTATGATGGACAAAATGGAACGACTACTTGCTTTATAAAGTATTTTATTAAAAGGAAAGCCACCTGATGGTGGTTCTACGAGAAGTGTCGTAATTATGTGTACAACTGCTCTTCTATGTTACACATTTCAACGATACTTGGTAAATATGCAGGTAAAATACCTGCTGAAGATGGCATTGTTACATGTTTTATATAATACAACAAGTACCTTGTATACAACCCATGTCAACGTATGTATGTAGTGCGAGGGTGCGGGTGTGTGTGCATCGTGTGGTTTGGGTGGATACATGATCAACATTGGTCGAAGAAGGCAACCAAGCAGCTTCCTTATTTTGTTCATAATCATTATACAGTAGTTTGTACATTGTTCCATTTAGAGATTGTATGTAATGGCTTGAACCAAAGCTGTAAGGGAGCGGTCACTAGAAATAGAGCGATGTAATGAGGTAGAGAGGTTAGGGAGCAGAAGGATTATTTGTGGCATGCTCCTTAGCAAGAAGACGTTGCCAGACATGAGTGACGTTCCAAATACATGAAAGAGCCCATTGAAATGAAATGGTGATTACTTAGTCAAAACTATCTGAATTTACTCCATTTGGTAAAAACTTAATTACTTCTCAAAATAGCAAATAAGCAAAAATGTTACGATGTCTTTACAAATTTATTCATATCTTGAAGTGATTGCCACAAACATAATCTTGGTGTTATCATTATGGCTTATTTTCAGGCGTTTTCTTTACAATGTAAAATATTACTAGCTTCTGGGTTTTTGTCAGGGGAGGACACATTTTCATGAGTGTCGGTAATTGTAAATATGATGAAGTGCCGACGCGGGATAGGGAAAATTTGCCAAAGCAAAAGATATGAAAAGGTCATGATTTATGTCACTTTTCTTTACATGTGTGTATTTCTTGTGACAGCTCCCTTACATTTTCTGTAATCTTAGCACACTTAACTCGCAGCTTCTGCTACATAACCTATCTACCTGCTTCCTACATCTTCTAGATATGCTTTATTCAGGGTGATCAAATTTCACAGGAATTTAACAAAATATGTTTATGTTAAGACATAGTGTAAAAATGTATAGCAGAATGTCTATTCAGAAAATGGATAACAAATTTGGCTATATAACTGAATAAAGTGTGTGACATGCAGTTGTGTACGTACATTGTCAAGCCTCCACTTTCCTAACTTATTGTCACCAAGTGCCCCTACTTTTGGGTTATTCAAAGTGAAATCAATATGCCCCCTATGGAAGACATGACCTTAATCTTCTGCACAGGTAATGTGAATTTCAAATGGGGCTATCTGAATGGGAGATTCCGTTTGAAACGTACATCCTCTATGTGGGAGATTAAGGTCATTTCTTCCATAGGGGGTGTGTAGATTTTAACTGGAAGAGCCCTTGAAGTTGAGGTGCAATTTGGTTTGAAAATGGCAGTACGAAGTACGATAATTTTCATCGTTTAAAAAGTTGTATCATAACCTGCAAATTTTTGAATGCAAATTGCGATGTAAGAGTGCTTAATATGAGATCTGGTTGTATGTCAACTGAACATTTCTGAATTGAGATTGAAATGGACATATTTTGCTAGCTACATCTATAGGTGATTTTTAAACTGAATTTATAATGCAGCTGCAGTTTTATCAACAGCTATGGAAAACAGTATAAAGTGTAACCACTATCCAGTCTTATCTGGACTTGCAGTGTCAGCTGGATACTATACATCTGAAGGTTACAATGCCGTTGCTAGCAGTGAAAGATTGCTGTTTGGCTTGAAAGCATGATTTTACAGCAAGATCCATCTCACATGTCTCTTTCATTCATTTGTCTTTAGCAGTGGCGGCACCAGGGGGAGGGGGACAGGGCAACAAATGAAAATGTTGCATAAAATTATGAATGTTGGGCCCAAAAAGCAGACATTTCCCAGATTTTACATTTGACTGCAGGAGTCGAAGCCCAAGACTGAGGGCGTGCCCATAGACTGATAAACTCCAAAGTCCAGCATCTGTTAATGAGGGCCAATTGTTACACGAAGAGTGCGCACAAAAAGGCCACACCCACTCTGAAAAAAACCATCACAGGCGTAGCCTTATCATCTTTTTCATTAATGCATGTAGGTATTGTAAAACAGTAATAAACCCTTTATACAGCTATATGGTAGACACGCAACGCCGTGTGTAACTTGTTAGACGAATAGTACGATCTGCTCTCATGAACATGTGAGATTCTCATTGCATAGAAAGCATGGGGATCGTTAGTGTGCTATGGGGTGCCACCACTGATGCATAGTATTATAAATATGGACTGTTCCATTTGAAATCCATACACTCCCTATGGAAGACATGACCATAATCCTCCCACACAGGGGGGTGTGAATATCAAACGGGGTTACCTGAAGGGGGGACTATCGAAATCTACACCCTGCATTGGAGATGGAGGTCATGTCTTCCATAGGTGTAGTGAAATCAAATGGAGCTGCCCAATTCGGCTTCAAGGGTGACTTTGCTGACCACATGTGTACCCTTCAATTGAATGTGTGATATCAATTTGGATCTATTAGCCAAACATAACTGATTTCAATTGTCGAAGTGTGATTTTAATATTTGGTTAATCTTTGGTATGTGTGTTGTGAACAAGCTTTGTGTTATAACGTGGCGTATGTTAATTTCGTGTTAATTTAGTATTAATGTGGTATCCATTCATTTTTATGCTTGATTCAAAATGTTCCTGTTTCAACATCAGTATTGGGTGTCCGTGCCTATACTATGATCAGCTCCTAGCGAGAATTATTTTGTTACTGTGCGAGTCAATTAAGTCTCAACTTATGCCTGTGTAAATTCACAAAAGCGTGTGTCAGTTGCACAAAGTGCAGTTCAGCGAGATGCTGTGCCAGCTGTGTATACGCCATTCTATATCAATCCACAATGTTATGACTCCCGCCTATTATGAGCTGATCAGAGTGTAGTCCTGGTCAGCACGGCTGAAAGGGGGAAGGGCCATCTATTGATACGTCAGATGTATTGCTATGTCCTCTTGTACAGCATAGCTATAGGCCCCCATTTTGTATTTAACGCCTTTTCAACTTCAAAGTAATACTTATATTTGATATAAATAACTTGCGGACATGTATGTTGTCAGTTGAAGCATTAATTGTAGCAGTAACATCAAAATTTAAATTTTTATTATTAAAAAAAATGGTCAGGTGTCCATAAGAAGACCACTAAGTGATACGTGATAGACCACACACATCCATGCCCACCACCCCACCCCTACCCCTACTGAACTGAAGTTTTGAATTTTGTGTGGCCTGCAAGACTTGAAGGAAAATTTTGATAAATCGTCAGAATGTCTTCATTCAGAAGGTTGCCCTCTCCTGCTTGAAAACCAATCATTTTGTCATGGACCTTGGATCTTTTCTGGCAACAGATAATCCAAAATTAAATAGCAACTGCACCTGTCACTCTGGCTCTACTATAGGTAATATTTGTGCAACTTTCACAAATATTTGGCAGTGTTGTTGTTGTTTATTGTTTGTTTGTTTGTTTGTATCATCCAGAACTCAGCGAGCTCAATCAGAGATTCTAAATATGTACATTTATAATGGGTATATTGGCTTGTAGTTCAAGAGATATGATATCGATATATTTTACAAAAAGCACCAAACCTCTAGTTCATATATCAGTATAACTAGGCAACAAGATGAGATCCATAGAGAGCAGACCTTGCCCTGTGTATAATCAAAACCACCAATCCATATTGGTGTGTTATGTATGGAGACCAAAAAGCCTGATATCGAATGACGATTTGCCTTGAGTGCTACAAAGGTTTGCTTGCATAGCACTTAGTGAGCATTATCTGCATGATGCCTTTCAAATCAAATTTACCGGGCATATGTATATTCCTGAGGTACATTATTGCACCCTCCATGAACGACACACATATATGGCCAAGTCGTTTCTTAGGTCTGTATGGTATACGGCATCATATCTGAAAATGATAGTCTTCACCAGTTCCACCAGTGGTGGGTTGTGTTTAATAATTAGAGGTCAATTATCTTTGATTTCAACACCTATAATAAAACATACACCAAAAATTTCGATGTCAAATCAACCAAAGCTGCATGCCTGAATAGAGTTATGATAATCCTGGAGTACACAAATAAGGATATTGCTAATTCAATGATTATGCTACTTTATTCACAATATAGTGTAAAAATGTGTTAATTAGCATATGTGCCTATTAACAAGTTGCTCGGACAAGAACAAAATTTTAGATTAGTTTGTTAACTTTTCAATTTCTTTCCTTTTAATTTACAAATAAATGTAACACGGATATTGGTAAATTAATAGGAAAAAATGACAAAGATTAACAAACTACCGTAAAATTCGTTCTGAGCAACTCGTTAATAGTCACATATGCTTATTAACAGATTTTTATGGTATAGTGATATTAGGGTTATTATTCATTGTTGTGTTGACCAATTAATAGACACCGCTTATAGATTTTGTAAAAGAAGGACCCCAAATGTAGAGCTAAGTAATTGCCTTAATAATTTGTAAATTGCTTGGTTTGATTGAAAACATTTTTGTTTCCGCTGTAAATGATCCTTTGTTAGACAAGAGATTGAGCAGGATGCAATAGTTTTGCCTTGTAGAAAGATAATGTTAAATGAAAGGATGGGTTGATTTAAATGCCAAGGCGTGATGTAACTTACAGGCAGTTTGCAGTCTATATTACCAGGACATGGTTGTGCTTTAATATTCCCAAGATGCAAATGAGATACCAGAATAGATTGGTCATGCACTACTGGTAACTGGCAAGGAAAAAATATGCAGAATCATAGGGCTATTTCAGTTGAAATCCACACACTCCAGACCATCCAGACGTGCTCCCACACAGGGACACAGAATATGTAATTCAAAGTGAGTTTCCTAAATGGGTGATAAAATATGCAACCCCATATGGGGTGTATAGACTTCAACTGGAATAGTATCTCCACACCATCCAGACATGACATTAATCTCCCACACAGGGACACAGAATATGTATTTCAAAGTGAGTTTCCTAAATGGGTGATAAAATATGCAACCCCATATGGGGTGTATAGACTTCAACTGGAATATTATCTCATTTGCATAATTGTGATAGCCCTATAATCCACGATGACAATGTTCAAAAGCAATATACTTTATTTGGCAGGCAGTACTGTTTTTATATTTTGTTTGTTATTTCAAAATTCAGTTGGCAGCATCTTAACTTTATCATATTACACCGATCAAAGAGGTCAACTGTTTTTATAAGGCTGTGAACTCTAACTTGTATATTTGCTGTCAAACATCAACCCTTGTACTCAAGTGTTCAAATACGCACTAAAACACAACATTCTGTTCTTAGTCTGTATTTTATATGACGTTTGTTCTTTAGTATATGTTAATATTTAAGTTCACACACAATAAATAACGCAATGCTGAACATACAAATGCTAGTATTGTATCAAAACATTATATGGGCGATTATAAACAAAATGTAGATACAACAATTCAACATAGCGTGTTACTTCATCGTTATAATACTGGCATGTACACAATGCCAATTGTATCTACCTACATAGATTCATTTTCTGTTCATTTACGTAAGTTACTATTATATATTTGTGTATCATAAGATGATCATTTCATGTTGTTCTTTTGTTGTCAAAGAAAAAATGGCCTGATTGGCTCTGATTGGGCAATAAAGAAATTGTTCACCAGACAAATCATGTTGTTTAGTTATTGCTGTTGTTGTCAGTTTGTCATCTTTACTCCCATTCCAAACAGATCTAGATCATTTAGACTAGGTGGTCATAGTTCAAATGACATTTAATATGGACTGAGCTACTTGGGATTAAACAAAACAGGATTTGTCTCTGGTTTTTTGTCTAAAAATAATTGAAAAATTATTTGGACAGTTTTTATCAACAAAAACCGCATCTCCGGTGAGTGAGACCAAGGGGCTTAGCCTGATCGCTAATAATAGCCTCCTCCCCAGGACGCCAAATTTTAACGGAAGTAGTATAAATTTTGGTACCAGAAGAAAGTTCATATTTTTCTCATTGATCCTGTGAAATTTGAGGGCTGAAATGTGTTTAGTTTGGATTTTATGAACAAAAAGGTGACACATTTGGTCGACCAAAATTAGGATTACACAGAATTCTATAGGGATTCAAAAATCACTCTTTCAGCTGTCATATCAAAACGGATTGAAATTCTAGCGTGAACCTAGAAAATTATTTGATATCAGAAAGACATGCTTCGTATTCAGAATGCAATTCGATAGGTCTGAGGTGCTCTCATGTCCCACAAAAAATACTGTCGAAATGCAATAAACGCTCATTTTAGATCCCTTAAAGTGTTACGCTCAATGTAGAATGCACCCTGTGTAACTGCATTACGCTTCAGGAGCTGGGGTAAGACATTGTGTACCCTTAGGTTAGTAGAATTAGAAATTTATATTGTAGTTGTCTTAAGCTATGGAATAGAGTAGATTCATTGTTGCATGTATATTATATCCAAATTTTCAACTTCTTTTTCTCATACTTACTATATATTAAGGGGTGGGGTATGAACGTTTGGACAGTATTTATTGTGGGACATTAGAGCATATCAGACATATCGAATTGCATTCTGAATACGAAGAATGTCCTGATGATATCAAATAATTTTGATTTTTTGAAATTCGCAATGTAATACACATTTTATGATTAAAAATTGATATTTTTGATATTTAACAGTACTCTAAGTAAATTTTATAAATCTGATGATTTATACTTCGATTTATACTTAAAGTGTATGTAGGTGGGATGAAAAGCAGACGATCAATTGAAAATTTTGACCTTTTGTATTGAAGATATGGATTTATTTCCCAAAACACCAAAATAAATTAGGTCTTTTTGGGAAAAAAATCCCTATCTTCAATACGAAAGGTCAAAATTTTCAATTGATCTTCGGCTTTTCCTCCCAGCTACATACACTTTATGAATATGTTATTAGATTTATAAAATTACTTCCAGGACTGTTATATATCAAAATGTGAAAAATATCAAATTTTAATAATTTGTCATAAAATTTGTATTATATCGTGAATTTCAAAAATGATAATAATTTGATATCAGAAAGATATTCTTCGTATTCAGAATGCAATTCGATATGTCTGATGTGCTCCCATGTCCCACAAAAAATACTGTCGAAATGCTCAAAACGCTCATTCCAGATCCCTTAAACATGAATAAAGTAGTATAATTGCGTGACATTTTCGTTAAACTTACTGATGTATAAAAATCATATATGATTGTTTTACCTTTGATGTTATGTTTTTTAGGTTGTCCAAAGGAAAAGATCTTATGGCAGAGACTTGTAATTTGCAGGAGAGCATGAAATAGCTCTTCTGGAGCATTCAAGGAGAGCTGTTTAGAGCATTTACAATAGAATGTAAGGAGAGAATGGTCAACTAAGTAGAGCTTAAAATCGCTCTCCAATATTAGATTTAAGGAGAGCAGTAGAGAGTGATTGCTCTCGCTCTCCTCAAAAGACAGTCCCTGTCATGGCATCATGAGTCGTGTGTCCGTCTGTCAGTCGGGGTGTGTCTGTGTCTGTCAACAATTACGTAAGGCTTTTTGGTTAAATTTGGTCTCATATGAACAGTTCTCACCCAATTTTATATCAAACTTGAGCCAAAGCTGCATTATAGGAACTTTCATATAATGGTGGTGTTCGAGGTCAAAGGTCATTTGAGGTCAACTTGTAAAATTGGCAGAATTTAAAAAAAGTTACACAAAAATGCAAAAAAAAATGTTTCGCATGAATTTTTACTATGTGTGGTGTTCACTACCTATTTCTTCAGACAACCTATCTGGGAACGCCTTCCCTATTTTTGTTAATTATTTTTATTATGTTATTTAAGGTGGTAGTGCACCCCTGGCCAATTTTGTGCCTATTTTTGCATTTTTCTCAAAAATTATAGCGTGTTGGTGACAAGTAAGATATGTATATTATAGGGGCAAGGACTGCAACTACTGCACTGAAAATTCAGCAACTCAAGGCAAGTAGTTATTGATTTATTGATCAAATACTGGTTTTCCCTCGTTTTTGACTGTAACACCACAACTGTCTGTGCTGAAATAAAATTTCCAGTGCAGTAGTTGTAGTCCTTGCCCCTATAATATACATATCTTACTTGTCACCAATGCGCTATGATTTTTGAGAAAAATGCAAAAATAGGCACAAAAAAGGACAGGGGTGTAGTACCCCCTTAATATTAGAAATACCTCACTACTCCATATCTTTGGACGACCTATCTGGGACCACCGTCCCTAAAATTATTTTTATTATTTAATTTAATTTTAGAAATGCCATATAGAATTGTTTCTAGTTTTTCAATTAACCCATTTTATCACAGTTTTTATCTGCAGTTTATCATCTGAATTTTATATCGTAATCTCCAGTTTTATGCTTTCATGAGTCCAACATGATACAAACAGTAAGTTACAAAAGTCAAATTTAGTCAAATTTTGTTCTTTATCATCCCCTCAATATTATTTGCATATACATGTATTATATTGTTTCATGTGATATTAATAATTATTCAATAAAACTTGAATGGAATTATTTGTTGTTGTTTTCAGTGCTGCTAAAGCTTCAGTAGATTCCAACATGGATGATGTGTGCAAATTATTATGTAGCAGTGGCTTTAACGCTACACCAGGGGTGTAGAAGCCTGTCAACTATCCAGAAAAATATTTCAAGTAAGTTTTCACAGTCCGATTCCGCATATGGATTACAATATTTAATGTAATTAGCTTCATCTTTTGACTTAACTTACCTCCACCTGTTAAAGGAGTATTTCGTGATCCTAGCATCCTCTTTTTATGACATTTTTCAGCAGATATTCACGAAAAAACTTTTCCCAAAATTTTCAGTTGATTCCGATTTTGTGTTTGCGAGTTATGCACGATTATGTGTATTACACTGCTCATAGACAATGTGTTGTAATTTCGTTTGAGAGAGGAGTCAAGGAAGCCATCCAACCAACCATCTCTGAACAAAGACGGAGGGCGCTACAAGTTACCAAAGGTCTATGACCCGGTCATTATGTCACACTTTAAGTGTGCATGATCAGGTTATTCCGCTGACGAAGGCTGTAGCAGCAACAGCTGAAAATTATGGAGGTAAATATATTTGTATTGAGATCAAGAGTTTAAATCTTTCTATATAAATTTTGTTCTGTTGTACCAGAACGTAATTCAAACTTCATGATATTTTTCTGCCGAAAGCAGTATTGGAATTGGAACATAAAACAAGACTATTGGGCGGAATAATAGCCGAATTGCCATGACAAATCATTCTGTCAAGTCACTGATCTCTAGTAGAGATCATACTCTAATATTAATAGCGCTCAGGTTTGGGCTACGTTTTCCATGTTGCCACAAAATTCTTACGGTACAATATGCTGAATGTGTCTGCATGTCGGGCTAATGAATTATGCATTAGAAAAGAAAATGGCAGGGACGGTCATAAATTCTTTATACGAGGTTGTTGTAAAATGTTTGCCTTGAAGAGTGATTATAAAAAATGTTTGACTTGATTCTGGACTTTGAAAAGAATATACAGCTTTGAATGTGTAAAGTTTTTATTGTTTTAAAGAATTTAATCTGAAATAAGGTATCTGTGAAGGATTTTAGGGATATTTAGAGGGCCTGCACCCCCCGTCTTACAAAAATGTCGATTTTTTTGTTGTGAACGGCACCTAAATAGTTCAGCCTAAGAAGAATATTTAGGGGAGACCGGGTCAAAGTGGAACACGGGGCAAAGCGGAATACCCCCATTAACTTTTATATATGCGACCCTCAATCGCCAAGCTCATGTAATAAGAACATCACACTCATGCAGTTAACCCTCGTATCTTTTTAGCCAAATATACCACAGAGTCGTGCGATATGTCAAACTTTGCCTCTGGTCATAAGGAACAAAAAAGTCAGTGGTCGCATATCTGTAGGATCATTGGTTAACGAGATATAGTCACTTTTTCTACTTTGTGCATTTAACCCTCTATCTTGTTAACCAAATATACCACAGAGTCGTGCGATATGTCATACTTTTCCTCTGGTCATAAGGAACAAAGAAGTCAGTGGTCGCATATCTGTAGGATCATTGGTTAACGAGATATAGTCACTTTTTCTACTTTGTGCATTTAACCCTCTATCTTGTTAACCAAATATACCACAGAGTCGTGCGATATGTCATACTTTTCCTCTGGTCATAAGGAACAAAGAAGTCAGTGGTCGCATATCTGTAGGATCATTGGTTGATGAGATATAGTCACTTTTTTCTACTTTGTGCATTTAACCCTCTATCTTGTTAACCAAATATACCACAGAGTCGTGCGATATGTCATACTTTTCCTCTGGTCATAAGGAACAAAGAAGTCAGTGGTCGCATATCTGTAGGATCATTGGTTAACGAGATATAGTCACTTTTTCTACTTGTGCATTTAACCCTCTATCTTGTTAACCAAATATACCACAGAGTCGTGCGATATGTCATACTTTTCCTCTGGTCATAAGGAACAAAAAAGTCAGTGGTCGCATATCTGTAGGATCATTGGTTGATGAGATATAGTCACTTTTTTCTACTTTGTGCATTTAACCCTCTATCTTGTTAACCAAATATACCACAGAGTCGTGCGATATGTCATACTTTTCCTCTGGTCATAAGGAACAAAGAAGTCAGTGGTCGCATATCTGTAGGATCATTGGTTAACGAGATATAGTCACTTTTTCTACTTTGTGCATTTAACCCTCTATCTTGTTAACCAAATATACCACAGAGTCGTATGCGATATGTCATACTTTTCCTCTGGTCATAAGGAACAAAAAAGTCAGTGGTCGCATATCTGTAGGATCATTGGTTGATGAGATATAGTCACTTTTTTCTACTTTGTGCATTTAACCCTCTATCTTTTTAACCAAATATACCACAGAGTCGTGCGATATGTCAAACTTTTCCTCTGGTCATAAGGAACAAAAACGTCAGTGGTCGCATATCTGTAGGATCATTGGTTGATGAGATATAGTCACTTTTTTCTATTTTGTGCATTTAACCCTCTATCTTTTTAACCAAATATACCATGGAGTTGTGCGATATGTCATACTTTTCCTCTGGTCATAAGGAACAAAAAAGTCAGTGGTCGCATATCTGTAGGATCATTGGTTGATGAGATATAGTCACTTTTTTCTACTTTGTGCATTTAACCCTCTATCTTTTTAACCAAATATACCATGGAGTCGTGCGATATGTCATACTTTTCCTCTGGTCATAAGGAACAAAAAAGTCAGTGGTCGCATACCTGTAGGATCATTGGTTAACGAGATATAGTCACTTTTTCTACTTTGTGCATTTAACCCTGTATCTTTTTAACCAAATATACCACAGAGTTGTGCGATATGTCAAACTTTTCCTCTGGTCATAAGGATCAAAAAAGTCAGTGGTCGCATATCTGTAGGATCATTGTTAATGAGATATAGTTCCTTTTTTGTACTTTGTGCACTTAACCCTCTATCTTTTTAACCAAATATCCCAGAGTCATGCGATATGTCAAACTTTACCTCTGGTGCGTGAAGACGGTCCGATTATGAGGTTCATATTGGTGCGTATGCACCAAATATGTATCTTGTAAACCTTAATTTTGCCTTGCCTTCCTTCGTAATCCTGATTGGGCTGGATAAAAAAAAATGTGTTCCACTTTGCCCCGGTCTCCCCTAGGTATACCGGCATTCGTCTCAGGTTAAGCATAGAGCTCGATGCGTTAAGCAGCTTAAAGCTTAAGCTTAAAGCTTACTGATTTTCTTTATTTTATTACTAGTATATTGTGAAAAACCAAGTAGCTGTGGTGTTAGCTCAATATGCTAGGAATATATTATAGCCGATGACCCCATGTTCACTTTGGCTAAATCAGCTGTATTTTTGCTGATAAGGGTACGTAAATTAGCATTCGACATCCACCATGTTGGAGAAATTTTGCGTCAATCAAATACGTTTGTTTCACTATTGAAGTAGTAGCACTGACAACGTCACGCCCGTATTACACACGATTTAAATGATTGCAAATTTACACATTTGTAATCATTTTGACCACAAAATATGATGTGAAAATACAGGTAAGCAATGAGAACAAGTCCTCAAACATTTGAAATTTGTAGCTTCTTACTACAACCTGAGATAAGTCTCAGCTGAATTCGTACTGAAGACATAAATCATATATACACATGTCAGATGTACATGTGTATATTGTATTGGCAAATATCCACAAAAGCGTTCATTATAAATTTATTTTGATAAATTGTCATATTTTATGCCATCATAATACTAATCATGGCGTGTCCGTACGTCCGTCCGTCCCTCTGTCGCTAACGTAGGCGCGGCGGTGCGCTATCGCGTCGAAGGTGCGCTATCGCGTCGAAAGGTGCGCTATCGCGTAGAGGCGGCGAGTAACGACGGGCGCAGTGAAAGCATTACAGTGTGGTTAATCGTGCAGGTGCATCTCATCGGATCAATAGGCCTATTTTCAACACAATACGGCACACGTGCCTATTACAGCAGAACATGACAATTTCCGGGGTTCAAATGACTATTTCCGGGGTGCAAATGATTTTTTTTCCATAGGTAACATTTGAATAGGAGAAACTAGGGTAATTAGAGATACTCCTATCACGAGAACCACCTAACCCGAGAACCGCGAAATCTAGTGTATTATATCCCTAACCGGTGGATTTGCAAACAATTTGTCGACATAAATGGCTAAATTAATAGAAAAATACCTGTGATAAATTTATCTGTACAAATTGTCGCACTCCGAGTGACATATGCATGATATGGTATATTTGCAACCCTGCTGTGGATTTGCGAAAAATTTGTCGACATAAATGACGCTTGCGGAGAAATTATTAGAAAAAAAAGGGTTTTTTTGCCTAGGCCTGTCCTCCATGCTAGGTATGATCATCAAATTTCCAAGCAGCCTTTTAGTACTTTTTTTGGTCCTGGTGTCATATTTTATGCCATGTATTATATCCTTAAAACTAACCAGTGGATTTGTGAACAATTTGTCGACATAAATGACGTTACTTTTGGTAATATGCAGACGAATGGCCAAATTAATAGAAAAACACCTGTGATAAATTTATCTGTACAAATTGTCACACTCGGAGTGACATATGGTATATTTGCAACCCTGCTGTGGATTTGCGAACAATTTGTCGACATAAATGACGCTTGCGGAGAAATTATTAGAAAACCCTAGGCCTGTCCTCCATGCTAGGTATGATCATCAAATTTCCAAGCAGCCTTAAATTGTTTTGTTTAGAAAGGTGATTATTTGACTCAAAAAATAAGGGGTCAACCATGTCTGTAGGAAAAAAATTAGCAAAGATATGGGCAAATGTTTTTTTCCCAATTCTGTGACCATCATTGACGGTACCTTACAATGAATTGCTGTACAAAAAAGCAAGTACCCATTATATGCAACATTTTTCAGCACAGCAATCAATTTGACAGAAAAGAGATTTTATTTGAAAAAATCTTACTATCACTGTATGATAACTTCTGTATCAAGGTGTACCAATTGACACTTTTTGACTTTCAACCTGAAGTTTCTGGTGTCAAAATTTCCTACACAGTTATTAAATTGACACTTTTTGACTTTCAACCTGAAGTTTCTGGTGTCAAAATTTCCTACACAGTTATTAAATTGACACTTTTTGACTTTCAACCTGAAGTTTCTGGTGTCCAAATTTCCTACACAGTTATTAAGCTATTTCTGTGGTCACAAGTTGGGAGTTGAAGGAGGCCCTCTATTATCTACATGCATCCGGGGCACATGATACGTGATAGCCTAGTTTCCTTGTGTGTGTAGCCTTCTTCACTCAGTACGAAGGCTACAGCATCCAAATGCAGGGTCCATCGATCATGTCAGTAAATGAATATTTTGTTTTGGGACTGATTATTCGGACTACCACCCGGCATGCAGGTATTCCTGCATTAAATACATCAGAATTATTACCATTGCAAGATGGCTTAAAGCTAGCATTTCAAGTATCTCTTTTAAGCTAATAACAAATGGTGCCTGCTGGAATCTCTTGAGGCATTGTCTTTTTTAAAGACATTTCTTGTTGCTAAATGAATTAATCTGCAAGAAATTTTTTGTACATAAACATGCAGTCATGCATGTAGCCAGAGGTTTCCAGTGGTATAAAAATCTCAACTTTTTTGAGAAACAGAAGCGTGCCCAGAAAGCGAGACCCCGGGGGGCTGAAGTATAAACGGGGTGTTAAAAACTAGTCCAGTGGGAATGTTTGTGACTGTGCAGTCGGGGGGGCTTGTATTATGTATGAGAGGACTACCTAATCATCCAATGGCCACAACATGAGACTTCATTAAAACATACATCAAACACAAACTCTGGGTAATCTAATCTCCTCCTAGTAATAAATATACATGTTTGTAAAAAGAAATTGAAGGGTTCCTTTAGTTAAATCTTCATTGCTAAAACAAAATCCCCATGTTTTTTTGCAATAAGAAATGATAAATGATAAAGATAAGGATTTGAAATGAACATAAGTCATATTGGTCATTTTAACCCAACCTAACAAGGTAAAATGATTGAAAACCAATGGCCACTTTTAAAACTGTGTGGAACTCTATGGATTGCTCTGCTGTCCAACACACAGAACAAATTTGGCTGATTCCATAGTTGGGAGATCTGTAAATATTTCAAATATGCAAAAAATCAATTTGAAAAAATCAACCAAATTCAATTAAAAGGATTATACATGTCGACAATATACACATACACATGGAGGGCTTTTTGCTTAAGCAATGTGGTTCTCAAGCAAAAACTTGGAGAAATCTGCTGTGTGAGCAGTCTCGAGGATTCCAATGCCTAAGTTATTGGGTTATCCGCCCAATTTATTATGAAATTTAGGGGATTTCCCGATTTCACAGAGATCCTTGAGTGCTACCGCCATGTGAATGATACATTTTGCAATTCTCAAGTACTGAGCTTCACCTATGACCTTGGTTTAATTACATTTAATATGGCTCAATTCTGCATGCCACTAGATAGGTCACATTCTGGTTGTAATTCACAAGCTGACATTCATCAAGCATTGCAAATCTCAAGGATTCCAGTCTTCAATGGACTGGTGTGAACACACAGTCGGGGATTGACTTAGGAATCACAATTCTTGAGTACACCGATCCTCAAGAATTTTATGACTGTCTGATGAACCATTATGGAAAAAGCCCGGGGGGGTCACTCCCATTGTGGCCTGTACACCATCCGCGTAATCAACTTTTGAAAAGCACCCTAAACAAGGATTTAACCCTTGGCTAAAACAATACCCTAAACAGGGATTTTATTCCTTGCATCAAATTTCATACCCTAAATTTCATTTCAGCAGTATTAGCAATTGCAATTTTGCTACCCTTTTTCCCAATATTTCATGTTTTTGACACCCTAAACGCGTTACGCCACGATCGTGATTCCCCGAAAAACTACCCTTTTACGCTGCTTTTCATTATCGCGATGGTGTACAGGCCACAATGGGAGTGACTTCCGGGGAAAAAGTAGATAAATAGATCATAGAGATCTTACCTACTATTTCCATGGATGAACACACCATTACCAATGATATTAACAATAAATCAGTTCAGACAACACATATTATACTACAGTCACACGATATATCGTGGGATAGTCAATTTTTCTCAGTCCCTGGATATGTAGCAATTGTGTGCATTGTGTGATATATTAGAGAACGCCTTCATTTTGTGTCCTTTTTTTTACTCTTTGTGTGTGTAAAGTTCAAAGGATTTCTTCTTCATTTTAATCAATACAGTGTAGCACAATTCTAAAGGTAATTTATAGCATCGTAATATTTCACATTTTCAGACATGGTATTAAATACCTATTGTACGATGTACCACAGTCGTGTGACATACCAAATTGTGTGTGATATAGTGGCATAGCTGGGGGGATTACCCCAAACAGAAATTTGTTAGGTATAAAATGGGAACGACAAAGAGTATAGTGTCATTAAAATGACTGAAAATGGGAAAACAAATTGACAAATGGGAATGAAAATTTGGCTTTGTCTCCGCAATGGGACAGAAAATTGACAAATGGGGACGAAAATTTGGCTTTGCTTCTACAAAAATATTAACCTTGCAAAAACAAATTAAGTGTTATATAGATGTGAAAATTATTGGCACTACCAAGTGATGACCTTGTTGGGAATGTGATAAAACTATAAATTGATAAAATGACATAGACATTATTGTGATCAATCATGCACCACTGAATGCCAAACCAATTAACATTTTATATATTATTTGCTTCAATACGAATGACTTGGCATTGCACTTTGGGATTGGGAGGAGTTTTATGGAAAGAATGTGACCAATTTGGTAATTTCTCTGTGTTTATCATATAGTCAGTGTTGCCCAAACTTGAATCACCAAAGAGCCATGTTTTGTGATTTCAAAATGATGTAATCCATTCCAAGGAAAATAACTTGGTATTGTACTTTTAAACTTTTTGGAGGAGTGAATTTGTGATTTTACCCATGTTGTCATAGTCATCAGTGTTGCCTAAATCTTTTATCACTGAAGTACCATGTTTGAAGATTCCAATGTACTTAGGGACCGTTCATAAATACTTTGGTGGGGGGCTGGGCACTTGGAATTTTGGAGTCAAAACTTTTTGACCCCCTTCCAGAGAACCTAAAACTTTTTGACCCCTTCTTTAGACATACAAAACTTTTTGACCCCCCCTTTCCAAGAGGTTAAAAACAGTCTGGGGAGGGAGCTTTACTCCATTTGTGCAAACTCAGTCACAATTATAGGCTTTCATGTTTGTTCATACATTTATTTGTAATAGGCCTGTTTCCTAGTATGAAGTTTAATTTCAATTTATGCATTCTAATTTTTTGAAAATACATATGTTTCATTCTTATAACCAATAATTAAATAAATAAAAGTAACACAAAAAAGGGAAATTGACAGTGGCGTAGCTTGTGGCACCCAAGGCTAATGGTAGGTGTCGCTCCCGATTCTTGAAATAATTATTGTGCCTGGAGCACAAATAGGGCCTACCACTAAATTAATTTTGGTTATAATGAAGTTGAATATCGGTCTTGAATTGATCTTTCAAATGACATTGTCCTGAAATACGTGTGAAGCGCGCAAAAATTTTGACTTTAATCGCTTAGAGGGGCGCAGAATTGATGAATTGGTCAATTTGGCGCCCCCTAAGAGTGGCGCCCAGGGCACATGCCCCCACCTGCTCCCCGTCGCTATGCCACTGGAAATTGAGAGCAACATCTGGGCACATACTCAAGATTTTTAATACTTGTTTATCAGGGGCGTGGGCAGTTTTCATGGTCAGGGGGACAAAATATAAATTTCGGGGCAAAGACAAAACAAATGGTGGTTGCATCATTTTGACCCGGTATATTACATATAGAATACATGTGAAGTCTTTGAGATTCCAAAAAGGCTTTAATGGGATACCGGTAATGTGCGCGCCAAAAAAATGTATTTTACACTATTTTGGGTCACAATTGGGGTAAAAAGGGATTTATTGGTACATATGCAAAAATTTTGTAATATGCTCTTGTTCTTTTGGTATTTTCTTTTTTAAAACTTTTTTGACCCCCCCCCCCCCTCCTTTAGTAACCAAAACTTTTTGGTCCCCCCTTTATGCAACTCAAAATTTTTGTGTCCCCCCACACTTTGCCCACTTTGCTTCACAACAATGTCACGAATTTAAATATGCATATAGTCATTTTTTTACCCAGGTGGAGCCCAAAATTATTTGAAAACTATTCTTTTTTTTGCATCCTAATAATGATGAGAGGAATACATTGGTATAATTTTTAACCACATTTGACCAATTTTGAAAATACTCTGCATAAGTGGCACCACTTTGAACTTAACCCAATGGGTGTATATGGCATACCTTAGGCAACACAGGTTATGTCATGTATAAATATAGATGTCGTCATGTCATGTATAAATTGAAAGATATAGGCTGTGCACAATCATACTGAGGACTGATATACTGAATAATACAGGAATTGCTTATTGTTGCTTGGTTTGAAAAGTACCTGTATCAATATAATGCAGGTTTAATCTACAGGTGCAACTTGTTTGAAACTTTAAGATTTGGTCTTAAGAGTTGGAAATAACAGCTACAGAGAGTAGTCCATATTGTGCTGCTTCATTTGCTGAACATATTTTGAGATAAAAATCACAATTTATAGCTGGAATTTTTCAAACTTTGCTGATGAACATTGAATTGTGTTCTGTGTATGTATAAGTAATGACAATGGCGAGAGTGTTGTTGATGTACTTCATGACTGTAATAACAAGTCTCCAACTACTGTACTGCACCGGTGCAGGTTTGAATGCTATATCTCAGAGTCAACGGAAAAATGCTACACTATATGCAACACCATCTTCTGCGGTCACAACAAGTACAAGAGGTTTGGGTAAAACAGACGTTGTAGAAACAGCTGCAACTCTACCAACTCCAGAGATGGAAAACTTTCAAGTAAATTCATCTACACCTACATTGACGACATCGATAACAGCAACTTCATCCTGGTATGAAATGACAACGAATTCGCTCATAACCGACGCCACTGAATTTTATTGCACATTTGATAATCCCATTTTCTTAAATAATCACACTCGCTTAATGAAAGTGAATGGAACCTGCAACATATCGGCCCCATCCGGAATGGGTATACAACTGGACGTCCTTGATTCCACTGTCAACTGGACTGTACATGAGTATTTCTATATACAAGCTGATAATCAGGAATCGGGATGGAATAAAACCATTGTAGCATTCACCCAGGAACCAGATCCATGCAACATCTCTTTCACAAGCAACAACTTAATTGTCACCGGTTCTGCTACTTTGCTGCTTACACCACTTTATCATCCATCAGATGTGACTCTAGGGAGAAATGGAAGAAAATGCAGGAATGTGGATACCTTTGATGATGTGTTTCATGGTGCTGTTAATGTCACTAATGGCACTATTTTGTTCGCTGAACCCATAGCATCACCTTCAGTTTTCTATGCATACAATAATTCGCATTTATGGAATAACTCTTACTTTCCTGACAGAAAATCCATTTCAGCTGCAGAACTACCAAAATGTGCAACACTCTGTTCCTGCTTGCTGAAACATTTTGCATTTGAAATCCAATGCTCTTCTGTGAATCAAACAGATAGCATTTTGCTTACTTATGAAACTAGTTTTGAAATTGAGGCACTGATTGGATCACATCGAAACATTAGTACTATTACTCCGGGTGCATTTCAACAGTTTAGCAGCATTATCTATCTGTTTCTTACAGGGAATGAGATTACTCTCAATGAAGATGGGACCTTCCAAGGACTTGTTCATCTGGAATTATTAGATTTATCTAATAATAGAATATCATATCTAAGTAACACTACATTTGTAAGTTTGCCTTCCCTGATAAATTTGTATATGAGTAGTAACATGTTAAGTAAGCTTACTGGTGATATGTTTGTTAGTCTAAGGAACTTAGAAATTTTGTATTTGGATAGTAACGTGATAGAAACATTGGAACCTGATGCATTAAGTAATCTCTCCAATATGATAGAATTGTCACTGTCTGGTAATCTCTTAACAGAGCTAGATGCTAGCATATTTCACAGGTTACACAAATTGACCTATTTGACCATTGCCACAAACCAGATTTCATTCTTAAAACAAAGAATATTCGATAATCTTACTAATTTGGTAGCTTTGAAGTTGTCTGAGAATAGCTTAACAGAGCTAGATGTTACCTTATTCCATGGGTTGCATAAATTGTCCTATCTAGAGGTTCAGAGTAATCAAATTTTACAGTTAGAACCAGGAATATTTGATAATCTTACCAATTTGGAAAGGTTGTGGCTGTATGACAATAATCTAACAGACCTAGATTCTAACTTATTCAACGGGTTACACAACTTGTTCTCTTTGTCCATTGCCTATAATAACATTTCAGTCTTGAAACCAGGAATATTTGATGATCTAACCAATTTGGAAGGTTTGTTTCCAACTGTCAATAAATTAACAGAGCTAGATGGTAACTTATTCCATAGATTACACAAATTGGTAAAGTTGTACATGGGCACAAATAATATTTTTTATTTGGGACCAGGAATATTTGATAATCTTACCAATTTGGAGTCTTTGTATTTGTATGAGAATAACTTAACAGTGCTAGATGTTAACTTATTCCAAGGGTTACACAACTTGAAATGGTTGACCATTTATAGGAATCATATTTCATATTTGGAACCAGGAATTTTTGATAATCTTACCAATTTGGAACGTTTGAATCTGATTGAGAATAACTTAACAGAACTAGATGTTAACTTATTCCATGGGTTAAACAAATTGGCCAAATTGTACCTTCAAACCAATCACATTTCACATTTGAAACCAAGAATATTTGATAATCTTACCAATTTGGGAGTATTGTGGCTGTCTGACAATAACTTAACAGAGCTAGATGCTGACTTATTCCATGGGTTAAACAAATTGTCCTATTTGTCCCTTAGAACAAATCATATTTCACGTTTGGAACCAAGAATATTTCATAATCTTACCAATTTGCAAGAATTGTATCTGCATGAAAATAACTTAACAGAGCTAGATGTTAACTTATTCCATGGGTTAAACAAATTGACCAATTTATACCTTCAAGCAAATCACATTTCACATTTGGAACCAGGACTATTTGATAATCTAGTTAATTTAAGTGTTTTGAGACTGGGTAGTAATAATTTAACCACACTAGATGATAATATTTTCCATAAATTACAAAAACTATCAAATTTGAGCCTTGGTGACAACCACTTTGAAATGCTGAATCCAGGTTATTTTGATAATCTTACTAACTTATTTATGTTGAATGTCAGTTCAAATAATTTGGAAAATTTGGATGCTGGAATATTCAGTAGATTGGAGAACTTAAAAGTTCTTCTCATAAGTAGCAACTCCTTATCACATGTTGATAATAAGTTATTTGATCAATTGGCAATACTTTCTATTTTAGATCTCAGTGATAATAAACTTATATCTTTAGCTAATGGTGCTTTTACAAGTTTAATTCAGCTGACAGATTTGTATTTACGGAATAATTCCTTGGATAAAATAACAGAAGAAATCACAGGACTAAATTATCTTCAAAACCTTGATTTAGGAATGAACAATATAGCAAGCCTTGATCCCTGTATCTTTGAAAATCTTAAAAACCTACAAGGGATAAGTCTTGCTGATAATCAGGCTCTGATCACAATTGAATCTAGTGCATCGTGTGACTTAAGTGGTTTGGAATTTGTCAATTTACTAGGAACCCCACTGTCCAATATCAGTAAAAGCTCATTCCTCAACCTTAATAACAATAACACATATATTGTGGTAGATTCCCGATCAATGTGTTGTTTTATTGATAATAATAATGATAAATGTGTACCAGGTACTGTAAGCTCCCCATATTCAACATGTTCACAGCTTCTGCTAAATGACTGGGTTAAGAGTTCAGTTTGGATTATTGGTTTTTGTGCACTTATTTTCAATACAAGTATATTTTTGTGGAGCTGTCTCACAATATGTAACCGGAAGATAAATACTAATATGAGACAGAAGCTATTGATTACAAACCTGGCTGTAGCAGACATGCTTATGGGAATTTACATGCTCATCATGGCTATCATAGATCAGAGGCATGGTGAGCAATTCCCTTTATTTGCAGACTACTGGCGGAATAGTTTAATGTGCTCATTTGCTGGGGTTCTAACTATTCTGTCAAGTGAGGCATCTTTATTATTTCTTGTGCTGATAGGTATTGAACGTTTTTATGCATTTATATATCCCACCAAGCATCTCTTCTCAACATATGCAGCTAACATTACAGTAGCAATTTGTGTTTGGGTGACTGCGTTAACATTAAGTATCATACCCAGTACAGTTTTGAATGATACAGAGTATGGGTTTTCAGAAGTATGTATTGGGTTACCACTTGTTAGAAACCAGACATATGAAATTACGTACACAAACCATTCACTTGATATATATTTCAGTAAACATAAAAATGATACCCTTGCAGAACAGGTACATGTGTTTGATTATGATTTTCCAGGCTTCAATGAATTTCCCGATGCAGTAAGCACAGCAGGTGAATCTTATTCATATAATTCTAAAAATCCCTCCCCTAATGAAGATGATACATTACATTTATCCATGAGAAACAAAATTGGGAGCACACCATTTTCATATTACGCCATTAGCCTTTTTATTGGATTTAATTTCCTTTGCTGCTTAATTGTGACATTCTGCTACATTGGTATCTTTGTGATTGTAAAATTTTCACCACATTTGAGAATGAGCGTATCACGTTTCAGACGAGAGAGGCGAATGGCTATAAAAATGGGCCTCATAATTATAACTGACCTTCTGTGCTGGATGCCAATAGTGGTCCTTGGCATCTTGGTGCAAACAGAAATACTGGAAGATATCAGTCCAAAGGCATTTGCTTGGATTATAGCATTTGTTTTACCAATTAATTCTGCTGTTAATCCCTTTATATATGCTCTCGGACATATTATATCAATATACTTGGATCGCAAAAAGAATCAAAGACCACAAAATGCAGATAATGACTGTAACATTATAATTGACAATGAAGAAATTGCAAATGAAGAAGAGGATATTGATCATGGTGGTCCAATAGAGAATAGAGAAGAGAATGGTGATCATGATGGTCTAATAGAAGAGAATCATGATCATGATGGTCTAATAGAGAATAGAGAAGAGAATGGTGATCATGATCGCCTAATAGTGAATAGTGAAGAGAATGGTGATCATGATAGTCTAACAGAGAATAGAGAAGAGAATGGTGATTATGATCATCTAATAGAGAATAGTGAAGAGACTGGTGATCATGATCATCCAACAGAAAATAGAGAAGAGAATGGTGATCATGATTGTCTAATAGAGAATAGTGAAGAGAATGGTGATCATGATCGTCCAATAGAAAATAGAGAAGAGGAGGGTGATCATGATGGTCCAATAGAAAATAGAGAAGAGAATGGTGATCATGATCGTCCAATAGAAAATAGAGAAGAGAATGGTGATCATGATGGTCCAATAGAAAATAGAGAAGAGAATGGTGATCATAAAAATGGGCCTCATAATTATAACTGACCTTCTGTGCTGGATGCCAATAGTGGTCCTTGGCATCTTGGTGCAAACAGAAATACTGGAAGATATCAGTCCAAAGGCATTTGCTTGGATTATAGCATTTGTTTTACCAATTAATTCTGCTGTTAATCCTTTATATATGCTCTCGGACATATTATATCAATATACTTGGATCGCAAAAAGAATCAAAGACCACAAAATGCAGATAATGACTGTAACATTATAATTGACAATGAAGAAATTGCAAATGAAGAAGAGGATATTGATCATGGTGGTCCAATAGAGAATAGAGAAGAGAATGGTGATCATGATGGTCTAATAGAAGAGAATAGTGATCATGATTGTCTAATAGAGAATATAGAAGAGAATGGTGATCATGATCGTCCAATAGAAAATAGAGAAGAGAATGGTGATCATGATCGTCTAATAGAGAATAGAGAAGAGAATGGTGATCATGATTGTCTAATAGAGAATAGAGAAGAGAAGGGTGATCATGATAGTCTAACAGAGAATAGAGAAGAGAATGGTGATCATGGTCATCCAATAGAGAATAGAGAAGAGAATGGTGATCATGATCATCTAATAGTGAATAGTGAAGAGACTGGTGATCATGATGGTCTAATAGAGAATAGAGAAGAGAAGGGTGATCATGATAGTCTAACAGAGAATAGAGAAGAGAATGGTGATCATGATCATCTAATAGAGAATAGTGAAGAGACTGGTGATCATGATAGTCTAGTAGAGAATAGAGAAGAGAATGGTGATCATGATGGTCTAATAGAAGAGAATAGTGATCATGATGGTCTAATAGTGAATAGTGAAGAGAATGGTGATCATGGTCATCCAATAGAGAATAGAGAAGAGAATGGTGATCATGATGGTCCAATAGAAAATAGAGAAGAGAATGGTGATCATGATGGTCTAATAGAGAATAGTGAAGAGAATCATGGTGATCATGGTCATCCAATAGAGAATAGAGAAGAGAATGGTGATCATGATCGTCTAATAGTGAATAGTGAAGAGAATGGTGATCATGATAGTCTAACAGAGAATAGAGAAGAGAATGGTGATTATGATCATCTAATAGAGAATAGTGAAGAGACTGGTGATCATGATCATCCAACAGAAAATAGAGAAGAGAATGGTGATCATGATTGTCTAATAGAGAATAGTGAAGAGAATGGTGATCATGATCGTCCAATAGAAAATAGAGAAGAGGAGGGTGATCATGACATCCAATAGAAAATAGAGAAGAGAATGGTGATCATGATCGTCCAATAGAAAATAGAGAAGAGAATGGTGATCATGATGGTCCAATAGAAAATAGAGAAGAGAATGGTGATCATGATTGTCCAATAGAAAATAGAGAAGAGAATGGTGATTATGATCGTCCAATAGAAAATAGAGAAGAGAATGGTGATCATGGTCATCCAATAGAGATTAGAGAAGAGAATGGTGATCATGATCGTCCAATAGAGATTAGACAAGAAAATGGTGATCATGATTGTCCAATAGTGAATAGAGAAGAGAATGCTGGCCATGATGGTCCAATAGAGAATAGAGAAGAGAATGGTGATCATGATGGTCCAATAGAAAATAGAGAAGAGAATGGTGATCATGATCGTCCAATAGAAAATAGAGAAGAGAATGGTGGTCATGATGGACCAATAGAAAATAGAGAAGAGAATGGTGATCATGATCGTCCAATAGAAAATAGAGAAGAGAATGGTGATCATGATCGTCCAATAGAAAATAGAGAAGAGAATGGTGGTCATGATCGTCCAATAGAGAATAGAGAAGAGAATGGTGATCATGATGGTCCAATAGAAAATAGAGAAGAGAATGGTGATCATGATCGTCCAATAGAAAATAGAGAAGAGAATGGTGATCATGGTCATCCAATAGAGATTAGAGAAGAGAATGGTGATCATGATCGTCCAATAGAGATTAGACAAGAAAATGGTGATCATGATTGTCCAATAGTGAATAGAGAAGAGAATGCTGGCCATGATGGTCCAATAGAGAATAGAGAAGAGAATGGTGATCATGATGGTCCAATAGAAAATAGAGAAGAGAATGGTGATCATGATCGTCCAATAGAAAATAGAGAAGAGAATGGTGGTCATGATGGACCAATAGAAAATAGAGAAGAGAATGGTGATCATGATCGTCCAATAGAAAATAGAGAAGAGAATGGTGATCATGATCGTCCAATAGAAAATAGAGAAGAGAATGGTGGTCATGATCGTCCAATAGAGAATAGAGAAGAGAATGGTGATCATGATTGTCCAATAGAAAATAGAGAAGAGAATGGTGATCATGGTCATCCAATAGAGAATAGAGAAGAGAATGGTGATCATGATGGTCCAATAGAAAATAGAGAAGAGAATGGTGATCATGATCGTCCAATAGAAAATAGAGAAGAGAAAAGTGATCATGATCGTCCAATAGAGAATAGAGAAGAGAATGGTGATCATGATTGTCCAATAGAAAATAGAGAAGAGAATGGTGATCATGATCGTCCAATAGAAAATAGAGAAGAGAATGGTGATCATGATCGTCCAATAGAAAATAGAGAAGAGAATGGTGATCATGATCATCCAATAGAGAATAGAGAAGAGAAAAGTGATCATGATTGTCTAATAGAAAATAGAGAAGAGAATGGTGATCGTGATCGTCCAATAGAGAATAGAGAAGAGAATGGTGATCATGATCGTCCAATAGAGATTAGACAAGAAAATGGTGATCATGATTGTCCAATAGTGAATAGAGAAGAGAATGCTGGCCATGATGGTCCAATAGAGAATAGAGAAGAGAATGGTGATCATGATGGTCCAATAGAAAATAGAGAAGAGAATGGTGATCATGATCGTCCAATAGAAAATAGAGAAGAGAATGGTGGTCATGATGGACCAATAGAAAATAGAGAAGAGAATGGTGATCATGATCGTCCAATAGAAAATAGAGAAGAGAATGGTGATCATGATCGTCCAATAGAAAATAGAGAAGAGAATGGTGATCATGATTGTCCAATAGAAAATAGAGAAGAGAATGGTGATCATGATCGTCCAATAGAAAATAGAGAAGAGAATGGTGATCATGATGGTCCAATAGAAAATAGAGAAGAGAATGGTGATCATGATGGTCCAATAGAAAATAGAGAAGAGAATGGTGATCATGATTGTCCAATAGAAAATAGAGAAGAGAATGGTGATCATGATCGTCCAATAGAAAATAGAGAAGAGAATGGTGATCATGATGGTCCAATAGAAAATAGACAAGAGAATGGTGATCATGGTCATCCAATAGAAAATAGACAAGAGAATGGTGATCATGATCGTCCAATAGAAAATAGAGAAGAGAATGGTGATCATGATGGTCCAATAGAAAATAGACAAGAGAATGGTGATCATGATCGTCCAATAGAAAATAGAGAAGAGAAAAGTGATCATGATGGTCCAATAGAAAATAGAGAAGAGAATGGTGATCATGATGGTCCAATAGAGAATAGAGAAGAGAAAAGTGATCATGATTGTCTAATAGAAAATAGAGAAGAGAATGGTGATCGTGATCGTCCAATAGAGAATAGAGAAAAGAATGGTGATCACAATCGTCCAATAGAGAATAGAGAAGCAAATGGTGATCACAGTGGTCCAATAGAGAATAAAGAAGAGAATGGGAACATTTGTAAATCAGATCCAAATATCATTATTGATGGATCCCAAGCAAAAGCTCTTGGAAATATTACTAATGATGATGCCCAAAGACACACTGGTGACAGATCATTTATTACTATGGAAATTGATGAAAACCAAAATACTGCTGGTGCCACTTTTGGTACTGATGAAGCTGAAATTGATGCTAAAGTGTATCTAGTGGTATTGAATTTGATTTGAAAATAATAATACAAAATAAAAAAAACCATACAAAACAAACAAAAAAAGAACCCAAAACAAATGATGATGCTATTGATAAACAGAACCTTGTGTCAAATTTTGCTATTGATGTAACCCAAACAGATAATTGTGTACAATCAGACCTAAATATTGCTATTGACGTAACCCAACCAGAGCTGTGTGTCAAATCAGACCCAAATATTGAAGGGGAACATCCTGGGGGGGGGGGCACTTCAATATGAAATGCATATAGGTGTAGGGCTGGCACTTTTGCAGTACAGGGCATTTGGTCAGAGCAAAATGTAAAAAATTGGGGTCATTGGGTGAGAGCATGATTTTTGGCATTTGGTGAGAGCAAAATGTAAAAAATATGGGGTCATTGGGTGAGTACATGATTTTTTTTAATGGAACCTTTGGCTGAGAGCCGAAACAGCGCCCCAGAAACCCCGAACATCAACTTTATAGTTCTAAATGGCTTCAAATTTCTTTGTTTTTTCAAAATAAGTAACAAAATCCGTGATTAATGAAAGTTGCTGTTCAAATTGAACTTGCAAGGGTCTTTGGGTGATAGATCAAATGGAAAAATAGGGGGTCTTCGGGTGACAGCGATATAGAAAAAGGGGGTCTTAACAGCCCTACATACACATCACCTCCAAAGTTGGAGTGCCCCCCCCCAGGGGAACATATTAAAAATCAAGTGAAGGTCAACAGAGGTCAAAGGTCATAGGTTATCTAGGGGTGAAATTTTAAATTGCTCTGATTGGGCCCAAAGTTGGACATAAACCTGAAGAGGGGAGGGGACATGTTAAAAATCAAGCAGGGATCATTTGAGGTCAAAGGGCATCTCAGTGGTCAAATTGCTCTGATTGGGCTCAAAGTTGGTGAAGTAACCCTGATAAGGACGAGAACATGCTAAAAATTCAAGTGGAGGTTATTCCAGATCAAATGTCATGTAGGGGTCAAATTTGAAAATTACTCTGACAAGTGGCCCACCAATAATGATTGCAAGAAACAAGAACCCTGCAACCCAAAACCACAAAATTCTAGTTCTCTTCTTTTCTTTATACTTGTTATGTTGTCATATTTTTAGTAGAAGAACATATCCTGAAAACTGATTAGTAGATTAGTAGCAGGGTGGGGTGTCATATGGTCAGTTGCCCCCTCCCCAATATTGTGATTTGTCCCTCTTCCCCATTGCCCCAGTCTGTCCCGCCCACATTTGCCTCAATGGTATTAGGAGCTATTAGGGAAATGTCCTTTTTTTTTGGGGGGGGGGGATGTCAAGTTGTAGGTAAATTGTGGGACTTAGCCACCTAAAATTCACCCTGCTCCCCCAACATGATTCTGGTGCCACTGTTGATAAGAATAGAGGGACCAGCCTTTTAAGGGTGCTAAATCATGACAATAAGATCCTTGTAACATGCCATTCATATATTTTTCATCAACATTCAGTTTGAGAATATCTTAAAGCCATAATGTATGATTTTGGTCTAATTTTTATTTTGTTACTCTTCAATTGTTGCCAAAAATTATTAGATAATATTAGTAACAATTACTGTCAAGGGGTATTCTGATCATTATGATTATAAATACAGTGGAAGCTTGTTAACACAATATCTATTAAACACAAAAACCTGATTAGGCTAAAAAAATATTGTTACGTCACAAAGCCCATAGCAGTTTCAAAAACGAATGCGGAATGAGTTTTTTTTTAAAAGATTTTTTTAAAAAGAATTTTTAAAAATAAATTTTGAATTAAGAGTGTTTTAAAGTACACAGGATAAAATTGTGGTTGATTTGCACAATTGAAGTACAAATATCAATTGTTTAATACCTAAACAATACGAATATCGAATCCAGTAACTTTTCTTCCAAATTTGTCTCAGAATGTCATGATTTTACAGCAAAAACTAAAACTAAAAAAAAAAAGGAAATAAAAAATGAATTTGCGGTTTCAGCTGACAAGGACAAGTTATTAAGAAAAAGGAACGCGCCAGCGACTTTAAGACATAACAATTTTTTTGTTGGCGTACACTAAGTGATTTTGAGTCTTAGGCATTGCCTTTGTACCTGATAACACAAAATCCTGTAACTGAAACCTGTGGTCCCATAGATTTTGTGTTGAAGAAGTTCCACTGTTGCTGTAAATATATAATTGTTACTTGAATTGTACAGCAAATCTGTGTACATACATGTAACTGTATAGCCTAATAGTTAAACATCTAATATCTAAGATATGAGACTTCCACTATATATAGATAATTTGAAAATATTATTATTTGTTCCAACTCCAGTGACCAGTGGCATAGCATGTGTCTTCCTGGGGGAAGGGGGGGGGGCACCGGGCCCCATGCCCCTATGATGCAACGACACTGCCAGTGATACCTGATTGATCTTTTCCTGGGTATGATTAGGCATGTTTACTGGGGCCGGGGGATGAAAACTGGCACTATAGCCCTGTTATATTGATTTTTCAAAGTAAAATTTTAGTTACAATTTTACATCCAAAGGTCCAGAGAAATAAATGTGTCACTGGAGCTGGAATATAAAATAAGAGATAAGAAAGTGCAGGTACTTTAGTTATATATAATACCGTATTCCATTAACCGCCCATGCCCCTATAAGCACCCACCCAGCAACTTTACTACATAATCTGGGCCATATTTTACATATGCAATTATGTTAACAATCCCGGGTTAACAATATAAAAAATAAGCACCACCTAAAATGACCTTGTTAAGCACCCTGGGTGGTTAATGGAATGAATACCGTAATTCACTAAGGTTTTGATTTTTTGATTTTTTCCTATTTTTGTTTGTGTCAGTACATGTACCATAACTTAATTGTACATTCTTTGATTCTTTCACCACCATAATCTGCAATGTAGTTTTCCTCCATTGAATAAGTAACAGAGATAAGTATCAGATTATTATCATGAAGTGAATTGTGATATATGTCAGCATTAAAAAGAATCAGTGGCCTGAAACAAGTTGCATGTTTTATGTGTTGGAATTTATTTCAATGGGTGTAGTCTTTTAATGATCAGTGAACCAAATGAACCAAACTATAGGAATGAACCTGTATGAATCTGTAAAACATTCACTAGGAATCAAAACAATATCATCACCAATGGCACAGTTCATTAACCCCATTCAATAGTCATAGCTCAAAATTTGACCTTAAGTTGAAGGGTATGATTTTGTACCCAACACATTGCGAGGTCGTTCAAGGAATACAAACATATTGGAGCCAATCCATGTAAACTCCAGGGATGTGCACCACAGCGCCTCTTCAATAGGCTCAATATTTATATAATATTGAATGGCTTTGAGTGTGATACAAGAATATTTTTCTATCGAGTGCAATATATTCTTGTACGGTATCACACGAAAATAAGCCATTCAATATTATTATTGCAGTATGTCCATTTTTTTGCCAGTCAGCCCTTTGGTGGCACATTAATATTATCCATTATTATATCAGGATTTTGAGCGATACAATAAAACTGTATATTGTACAATATTTTCAAAATACCCCGATGCAATACAATATTTCTTGAATATTGTACGCGTATCGCGTACGCGTTACCATGGTAACGGCACCAACACGGGTCATGATACAACAGCACAACAATACACTACAGACATCGTAGCGGCTCACAGGAAATTTCGTACTGTATAAACAAGTAAAATCACAAACTTAATTTGCAGCAATTCTGGATGATGATTAGGAAATATAATCCACATCTACAAATAAACCTATATATAATTATTCCGAAATTGTCTTTGGAGAGTAAAGAGCAGAAAACAAGAAGGTCAAAAGGTAAGCTTACATTACAATACACATTGGTTAAACCCGGTGGCTAGGTTTTACCGCATAGCAAAAGCCTGATATAAATAATAATGGATAATATTAATGTGCCACCAAAGGGCTCTGACTGGCAAAAAAATGGACATACTGCAGTTACCGTCCATTTTCCTATACATAATACACAGTACTCTCACCATTGACGCGTGACCTCGACAAACGGTGCATGTTATAGGTATATGGGCATTGCCTAGTTAACGTCACTGTGTGAAAAATAACCGGCCAATATTTAAAGTACTCCGTTCTAAAATATATTTTGTAACATGTCCTAAATTTTTAGCTAATTTAGGTGTTTGGAAATATTTGCACTTTGGTGTTTTAATGTATGTTATAAGTAAAAGGGGATTTGCCTAGTTAACGTCACTGTGAAAAATAACCAGCCAATATTTAGAGGTCTCTCTGAAATTCTAGAAAATATAGTTTTGTAACATGTCCTAAATTTTTAGCTAATTTAGGTGCTTGGCAATATTCGCACTTTGGTGTTTTATGAAGGATATGTAAACGACAGATAACACCAAAAAATATGAAGAAATTATTTCCAAACCGTCTGCAACCATTATGTTTCTCATTTTTCAAGAATGCTGGTTAACAATATGCAGACTATTATTGTCTCATTTCGTAAACAAAGGTCACACAGTATTGTTACCTTGCGTTTGCTTTATAATCGTTCACCTAACTGAAACTATAATACCAGCTCATTGCTCATTGCATAGGTAAAACAAAAATATGTGTAGTGTGGATTTAACCAGAGAAGATCTGATTTAACATAGTTGTGTTGTTTTCAATGAGTGTTATCTTGGTTATTATTATTGGTTAAAATTATGTTTACTTTTGGAGTTCTGACCCCCCCCCCCTCCCCCCGAAGTTGGGACGAAGTTGCATTTTGAGGGCCGTATATCTTCTAAAGTAAAAGAGTTACACGTTTTTTTGATGCCAGATTTGAATTCTACACAAAAAAGTACCGCAGGATACATACTTTTCAAAGTTGTAGGGGTTCCCTTTATACATTTATGGACCTCCAAACATCGTCTGGACCTCCAAACCCCCCCTAAATTTCAAATTGCTGGCACAGGAAAACAAAATGGAGTACAATATGAAGCTCAAATTTTCAGCATTTTACTTTCGCAACAATATCTACCACCACACAGAAAAAGAAAAAAAATTGAAGAGGTGCTGCAGTGCACATCCCTGGAGTTTACATGGATTGGCTCATTGGGGTTACAAAACTGTGCCTTGATGTGTGACCTGTGATGTGTCAGCAAGATTGGAATCTTGGTGACAATGTTTGCCTAACATATAACAGCATGCCACACTTTTGTGATTTGGAACTTTTGAAATCTCATTGTGTAGCATTTTGCTAAAATAAAAATTTAATTATCAGTGTTGGTTTCACATCGCCAATTTGACTTCGTAGGGATAAGGTGGGGGGATAGGGGACCACCACTTAGATTTTTGTCTTGCCTGAACTATGTTTAGGAGGCCCTATGTCACCTGATCGATAACGCAAAATAACGAAACATCCTAAGAAAACACAAGAATATTGTAAAAAAAACACAAAAATTCACAACATTCTCTAAAATAATGGAAAATATCAGTAGATATTCTAAGATAACACTGAATTTCAGGAGATATTCTAAAATAACTTGTTTTTTGAAGGATACTTTGCGTTATCGATCAGGTGACATAGGGCCTTTTAGGAAGAATAGAAACCTAGTAAACCACTCTCTCTGTCCAGCCGTCCAGCTATCTGATGATGGTGCTGTATTCTGCCCAAGTTTTCTGGTCCTGAATAGACTATGGGGACACCATGGAGAGGATATCCAACTGGTCTGTCATAAGTTTTAAGTGAAAAATATGCAAATTCAAGTATTATGTAATTTGCATCATCACAAAGGGGCAATGGGATAGGGTAGGTGGGATTGGGAGTAGAGGTGGGCTAGGGAGTGGTGTGGGTTGTGGGTAGATGTGGGGTGGGTTTGTAGAATGAGGTTGGGATGGGTGGGATAAGGAGTAGGAGCGTAGGTGCAGTAGAGTAGGGGTGGGTGGCATTTGGGGTATGGTTGGGGACAGATGGATAAGGTAGTTGTGGGGCAGTAATGGATGCCACCAGTGCTGGCCAATGAATTGTTTAAAACGAATTAATAAATTCGGTATTATAGATTGCTAATGGTGAAGTGAATTCTACAATTCAAGACAATCAAAGAATTCATGTGTAACATGAATTTAACAAAGAGACGAATCAATATTTGTCTCTTTGTTAAAGAGACAAATCAATATTCATAATTTTGCACAAATTCATGATATGATCATAATATATTGTGATCGCACCATGCATCCAACTGTGAACCATCCGCAACCGTACCCCTTTCTATTAAATAAGTCAATCATTTTTCATTCCTTTTCTCCTATTATTTTGTGTGAACACTCACAACCACATCAGACACAATGAATAAAACAGCTAATAGGTTCCATTTTAATTTTAAATTTGAGCACAATTTATTAGATCTTTTGTAATTTATCATAACATTTTACTTTTGCACTTTGTACATATGATAACATAGATAACTTACAAAAAATTATATTTAAATTTGACACATCTTTTAAAAATATTGAAGTAAACAGTACTTCGCATATATAAATGCTGAATTAAGAGTCCTACTCTTTAGTTTTTATTTCTGTCAGTATGTTTTTGTTACATTGGGCTATTCTAGTTCAAATCCATACATGTACAATCCCTATGGAAGGCACAGCCTTTATCTTCCACACAGGGAGTGTGAATCTCAAATAGAGTTACCTGAATGGGGGATACCTCTGTGTGGGAGATAAAGGTCGTGTCTCCCATAGGGGTTGTATGGATTTAAATGGAACAGCCCATTTTGTGTTCCTCTCAATGCCTTACACATTGAAGTGATACAATCATTTAATATACATCAGTTCAGTTCAGGTTTATGGGGGACCGAGTCCAATGGGGGAGTGAGATACAAAGCATTATTTAGCGCCCCATACATCACCATACCCAATTTTTTAAATTGCAGGATGATAACCCCCTTTCTGGTACCCCAACTGTATATATCCCAGTATCATACATTGATATATAGAATTTGAATTATACTATACTTTTAATAACTTTATGCAGATATACATATGAAGTGGTTTATTTTTACAAGGAGTGACGATATACATAATGAAATGTCACATAATGTATTCAATATCATCCATAACGAATGATAAGACAACTATAAAAAACTGTAAAGGCACAGTTTTACTTTTCTGTACCTGACATAATAGTTCTCAAATTGAGGTCCAAAAGTTTTTAGCACTTAAAAGTGTTAAAAAACATGTTCATGATTCAACATCTTTTTGAATTAATGTGCCGATCAAAATTCTTCTTCCTCTTCTCAGTGCATACAATTTGCTTACTCCCATTAATGGCACTAATGCCCAAACTGTTAGGCAACTTTTCATCCTGAAGCCAATTTTATATTACACCATTCTCCAGCCACATATTCCTGCTGGATATGTGCACCGTGAAACACTATTTGGGGAAAAGAATTTTAACAAGGTAAAATATTTTGATTCAACTTACTGCAAATATTTCAGCCATTGGTTCACATGATTGTCAAGCAGTAAGACTTTGCATTAAAATGTCACTTAGGCCTATAGTAAAACTGTTTGTAAAATACAACATCATTAATTTAGATTCTTAAAAGGCTATTCCAGTTGAAATCCATACACCTCTTATGGAAGATATAACGTTGACTTTCCACACAGGGAGTGTGAATTTCAAATAGGATTGCCTGAATGGGTAACTCCATTTGAAATCTATACTCCCTCTGTGGGAGATTAAGGTCATGTTTTCCATCCAGGGTGCATGGATTTAAACTGCATAACATAATATCAAAAAACAGCTTACATACATACAGGGTGTCCAAAAAAAGTATTGGTATATGCCACAATTTTATTCAAAACATTTTAACTGCATAGCCCAATATCAAAAAACAGCTTACATACATGTACAGGGTGGTCCAAATTAAAAGTTTTGGTATATGCCACAATTTTGTTCAAAAACATCATATCCATCATCAGTTAAGTGCAGTTTTTGCAATGAAAATAAATAGCAAATATGGACCTTGTGAAGTTCAAATTATGAAAGCGAAGTTGTTATTTATCATCTAAATTAAAACATTCAAATAATATGGTCTGTATACAAGTGAATACAAATCATTCTGGGACAACCTGTACTTTGAAAATTAATACATTTTCATACAGATGTTTTTAGAGCTCCTTTACAGATAGTTAAAACTGCATACTAGGTTAGTATGCATTATTAGTCATACCAAAAGGGATCTCTACATTTTATAATAGTTTTTGTTCTCTGCATGCACATTGCAGCCAACATTATACATCTTGATGAAATTCTTTATATAAACAAAGTAAAACCTTTTTGACATTTGATTTACAATATTGAGACTTTAAAGATGTTTACTTCAATTTGATTAATATAAACCCTCCCCCAGCACCTTTGTTTTGGGATTAGGATGAATCTTTTATTTGCTGTGGTGCTCTTTTGTACAAAATTTCAAATAAGGTCATTTGGTAATAGGTAACAGCTTTAAAGTTGTTAGCTGGCAAGATTCATCAATGGTAACATGTCTGCAGATCCTTGAGAATAGCAAGTCTTTTCCAATATATATACATTTCAATTGGTGCTTGCAGAAAATAGGGAATTATACCTCTCTCTCTAGTTTCTGGTTGTATTGGTCATCGCAGGAGTGTCCACATCACAGCGACTTGTAAATATCTCTCCAGTGAAAATACTTTGTAAACTTAACCACCAGCAGTTTTGATTGATAATGACAATAATGACATAGGAGTAGATACTTTTGGTAACAAAACAAAATTACAATGGACTGGAAACATTGGCACATCCGGCAGGAACCTGCTTTAGGTAAATGTCTTAATCCTATTCTTCACCTTCCTGTTCAGCTGCAGCTACCATCTTGCCAAACATAGAATCTGGTTTTGCAAGCAGGTTTCCGGGTCTGTCAAATTCTGCAACCTGTTTGGATTCATAAACAGGAACAAAAATGGATTATAATTTTTTCCAAGGTTCCTTTTCCGCGTTAACCATCGTGTATACGCGAGCGACATCAAGCGTGTGCATTGGACCTTGTGCAAAATAATATACGCTGGACGGCTAGCAGTACGCTTAATTTGGAAAGGAAATCTGAATACCAGAATAGTTGTATGTTTGATGCATGAACATGATACTTAATATCATTATGATTAGAGAATATTGCCGAATAAAATCAAAGTATGCTAACGTCTGTATTGATTCATTTTGTGTACAGAGGATGACGGTATCAATTTTTTAACAGTGGAAAGCTGTTTTTGTCATGATCGCTACTTCCTTTCGGCAAATCACCTGAAGCACTGGAGAGATTTGATCATGTCTCACCTCCTTTTTCAACTAAATCGACAGTAATAACTCTTGTGGTGAGGGATCAACATTTAACCACAAATTGCCTCAGGCAAAACTCACTTCCTGGGAACCAAATACCACACAAGGTCATTGACCCATTTGTGTTATATACTGCTTCTAGCTATAATGACATCCTTGTGATCTGGTCAACTCATTGACAGATACAAACCTCGGGAGGGAATTCAATTTTTGATCAATTCTCTCCAGGTAGTGAAACGTAATGATTATTTGGCATTCTGCACAGATCATAATGATATTAATTTCAATGGCAGGCATCCATTCTTACTTAATCTTCTTCGCCTTCTTGTTGTGCTGCAGCTACCATTTTGCCAAACATAGAATCTGGTTTGGCCAACAGGTTGCCCGGTCTGTCAAATTCAGCAGCCTGTGCATTTTGATTTTGGTTAGAAAATGGAATAGGCTTATGATTGATGCATAGCATTAACATTGCATGTATAATATTCACATCATTTTGCATGCATATTACTTAGGCGATGAACCTGTTTTAAGGGTGGATGGACTTTTCAAGCACAGTCAGTTGGTCAAGGTTTTTCTTCTTTTTTTTCTGGAGGTTAAAATGACCCCAAAATATTGCATAAAGCTTGAAAAATTGGCAAAAATTTGATGATTTTTTTGCAAACATGTTTTGAAAATGTCTGTGAATTTTATTTTCAGTTGCAATCAATGTTTGATTTTACATGATCAAGGAAAAAGTAAAAGCTGGAAGCATTTGACCTAGGAACTGTGATGCAGGGCAAGAGGATATGGAAAACCACCCGGCCGAAATAAGCAAGTAAGCAAGCCTGCAGGAGAGTTGCTTCACCACTTGGACGGATTTGCATTGGGAGCATATACTGTAAGCATACTAACACTGATGAAGCAAACCAACCAGATGTAACTGCACTGGCCCTGAATGGAAATGAATCATACATTTGCTCAGTATTTGTTTCCCTTTCCAATTTATTTTAAGGGGCCTCATAGCAACCTTTTTCCGGTTTGCCCCTGTTGAAAAGTAAACATGACCTAGCTACACCAACTATCAATCATGTGTGTTAATATTGGTTTATGAACCTTTACATCTCATAAGATGTGAGTAATCAAGTGGATTTGTAAAGCATAATTTACCAATAATTAATCTCATAAGATTGTTTTGGGCAAATTGGTGAAAAATCAGTATTTTGAGAAATTTTTCATTAAATAGAAACAATTGCTGTTTGACATTTGTTATGCATACTTAGACAATAAGTTTTTGTATGGTTCTAGTACCAGTGAGTTCAGGCCCGTCGCAGGATTTTTTTGGGGGTGCTGATTTTGAAAAAGTGGACTTTTTTTCCAAGGGGGGGGCAATTTTGTGAAAAGTGGACTTTCTTCCCCAAATTTGGACTTTTTTTGACCAAAAATGCGTAAAAAAACTGATTTTTTGGCTCGCTGCACTCGCAAATTCTCAAAATTTGGGACTTTTTGTATACTTTTGCATACGGGCCTGAGTGAGTTTCATGATAGTAGGTGCAGGTCATTCTTACTTTTTAACAGAGGCTAACCTGAAAAAGGTCACTATGATGTCCCTTAAGGGCTGGGGTATGAACGTTTGGACAGTATTTATTTTGGGACATTAGAGCACATCAGACATATCGAATTGCATTCTGAATACGAAGAATGTCATTCTGATATCAAATAATTTTGATTTTTGAAATTAGCAATTTAATACACATTTTATGGCAAATCATTAAAATTGATATTTTGATATTTAACAGTACTTGAAGTAAACTTTAGAAATCTGATGATTTATACTTAAAGTGTATGTAGGTGGGATGAAAAACCGACGATCAATTGAAAATTTTGACCTTTTCAGTATTGAAGATATGGATTTTTTTTCCCAAAACACCAAAAAAATTAGGTCTTTTGGGGAAAAAATCCATATCTTCAATATGAAAGGTCAAAATTTTCAATTGACCGTCGGCTTTTCCTCCCTGCTACATACACTTTAAGAATATAACATTAGATTTATATAATTTACTTCGAGGACTGTTATATATCAAAAATTTGAAAAATATCAAATTTTTATAATTTGTCATAAAATTTGTATTATATTGTGATTTTCAAAAATGAAAATTATTTGATATCAGAAAGACATGCTTCAGATTCAGAATGCAATTCGATAGGTCTGAGGTGCTCTCATGTCCCACAAAAAATACTGTCGAAACGTAATAAACGCTCATTTTAGATCCCTTAAGGAAACATTGTAAATATTGGGGATCAAAGCCTTACCTTTCCATCATCCATTACAAGGACCCTGTCTGAATCCATGATGGTGTTAAGCCTATGTGCAATAGTCAGCATAGTACAGTCAGCAAAGGCTTCACGAATGGTAGCCTGGATGAGACTGTCAGTCTCTGTATCGATGGCAGCGGTGGCCTCATCAAGCATCAAAATCTGAAAAAAGGAGAACAAAGTAAGCATTGAAAAAGTAAGCATTGATCAAAGCAATATGGTCTCGATCATTATACTCAGTTTATCAAGATTGAATAATCAATTGATCCATCCAGATTTACTAATCAACCAATCGATCAATAAATACCTGATCAATCAACTAATAGATGCATGCTCAATTGATCAATCAATCAATTAATCAATAATAATCAACTATTAAGTCAATCAATCAATCAACCAACTAACCAACCAAATTGATCAATCAATCATTTATACCATTTTCACCCTGATTTGGCTGTGACGTCAGTGTGCATTTCATTTGGCGCAGCTTCAAGAAGTTAGCGGATGCTCAAAGTGCCAACGTACGGATGCACAAGCTTGCATAGATGCGCATGTGAAACAGCTGCCTCAACATATTTACATCACTGCCGCATCAGGATGGAAAATATTATAGTAGAAACTTTGTAATTACTACTTGACATTCAAGTTTACTGGCACATTATCAAAGTTGTGAAATTTTGTTCCAAAATCACTTTGGAACTCATTTCCGCAGCATGTAAGAAATGCCAGCTCAACTGCAGTTTTCAAAAAACTCCTGAAAACTCATTTGTTTTCATGATCTGAATTTGTATTTTTGCTTTGTATTATATTTCATGTGGTATTATTTGTTGTATTTTGTATGGCGCCTTGATCAAACTGGATATTGTGCCTTATATGAAATTGTTGTATGTATGTATGTACTGACATTCTTACCTTGCTGTTCCTGAGCAGTGCCCTGGCCATACAAATGAGTTGTCTTTCGCCCACAGAGAAGTTCTCTCCTCCTTCAAGCACGGTTGCCTCTAGCTGACCCTCAATACTTTTAATCTGCCAAAAAAATAAACAAATTACCAAAAAATAGTGCACTTGAAGTTTTCAAGAAATTTAATGTATATACCTTACAAGGTTTAACATGCACCAGAAGAGGATTTAATATTGTATATATGATGTAGATAATTAATTCGCTCATGTAGTGCACGTTAGTAACCATTGGTTACTGGTTCAAGCCTGGGCTCATACACCTGTTCCGAATTATGTGTTATTTCAATCAGTGGTTTGTAACAAAGAAAGTGTGAGCCCTAGCAACGGTCATATTGTAATGTGCACTGCGCCAGCAAATTTCCATGCCATGTGTGCATCTATCGTGAATTAACCTTTTGTTATTAAATAGTCTAATTACCGGCATTAAATAAGCATTTTTGAGCAGAACTTTGCATGATTTCGGCTAAATTTTGATTGGTTATGATTTAGTAATGTTAAATCCTGTAAGTGTACCACAGATGGGTGAGATTGAGTAAATTTTGATGATTTTAAGCAGCCTTTTTCTTAAGTTGTTTTCTAAACTCTAACTCTAGCACAGGGCTGTCAACTCTCACGCATTGGCCGTGAGTCTCACGCATTGGGTCACTTTCTCACGGTCTCACGCCAAGGTAGTATAATCTCACGCCTAGGTAGTAAATCTCACGCAAAAAGCTGGAAAATAAGTAAAATCTCACGCATCGTCATGAATAATTTGTTGCTCCTACCCCCCACCCGCTTTTCACATTCCCGAGCGCCGTTGCTCAAATAATCATGGTACAATGATGAACATTGGAGTCGGCAAATCATGGTACGGCTCTGTCTCACACCAAGCAATTCCAAAAAGTTGACAGCCCTGTCTAGCATGATTTTGCATTTAGATTATGTAATTCCCAGACATCATAGACTTTTAGAGCCAGTCGTAAAAAATAATGATGGTCAACCTATCATTTTTCCTAGTCAGAGGAATCAGACAATGGCTGATTTCAACCATCATAGCTGTTGATAAGAACCGAGTCGCTCCTGTGAAGAAAAAATTATGTTTTCTTAAGCAAATCTAGTACACGTCTCTATGGCTGTGATGAGCAAAATATGCATAATAGCTACTACCAACCTCAAGGTAAAACAAACATATGAAAAGGTTTGGCTACAAAACGATTCTCTTATAAATGCATCTATGTAGTTTCCACCTCGATACACCCGAGTACACAGATATTTCCAAGCACAGCGAGTCTAGCCTCTATTCATAAATTCAATGAACTATGACTTTGCTAAAGAGCGCTTACAAATTGCTACTATCAACCTGAAGGTAAAACAAAGTACAGTTACATACCTTGTCCTTCATGTAAGATTTCTCCAATGCATCCCATAATTCCTTGTCTGAATGTTCATCAAATGGATCCAAATTGTATCTACAGGAAAAACAAACAAATGTCATCTACACATCTACACTAATTCTACTCAACACATAAGTTTCCTTTTCAATTTTTGGTAATGATCATTAGACATGGAATAAAGCCCTTGTCTCTGATGTAACAGGTCCACAGTTAAATCACAGGTGTGGACAATTAATAAAACAACCCATTTAAACATCAATAGTTGTCTCCATTAACATTTGAACAGAAGTAGTAGATGACTGATAGATTTTATAACATCAGTGTAACAGGCACAAGAATACATTTCACTGAAAAAAAGGAAAAGTAAAATATGGCAAAAATGCTCAAAACGGGCTAAAAAAATAAAAACGCTGAAATTTGGGCAATCTAGGAAAATTGTCATGCCTGGTGTTAGAAATAAGACAGACTCTCGGCCCCCAGCTCGGTCCAAAAAATTCTGTGAAATCACTGCAGACCCAATGCAATGCTATATCCAGCCCAAATGGGCTGTGAAATTTTCATTTGTGAAAGTCTTGAAAAGTGTCACAAAATGTGGACCATTTTAACAATAAAATGTAATGTATTATATCAATTTTACAATTGAGTTTGGGACCTTCAAAATTGGCAAAGGCCATGCACACACTGCTCATACACTGTTCTATTGGTAGTACAGTGCTCTAATATTGAATGACCAGAAGTATACCATAATAAAAAATCCCTTAAAAACAAAAAGCCCAGTGTGACTCACCTAACATTTCCAATAAATAGAACAGGATCTTGTGGGATGATAGCAATCTTTGATCTTAGAGTATGCAGACCAATTTCTGCAATGTTGACATCATCGATATGGATCTCTCCTGCCGCTGCCTCAACAAGGCGGAATAGAGCGATGGCAAGGGTGGATTTACCTGACAAGTAGACGAGATATTACAGATGGTCATAATGATAATGTAGCTTTGGGTATCCATAGTATAATTTCATAGTTCAACATTGGACAAGTATGAAACAGACATACTTGGCCTATGGCAAACACATTAGGATATTCTATTCAAAATCCACACTACCCCCGTGGAAGATTTAGCTAAAGTCTGCCACAGAGGGAGTATCAATTTTGAATAGAATAGACAAATGGGTAACTTCCATTTGTAATACTCACTCCAGTTGTGGAAGATTTAGGTAAAGCCATAATACAGGGGGAGTATGGGTTTCAAAATGATTACCTTTGACCAATTACATTTGAAAAACATACTCCCCATGTGGAAGATATTTCCAAAATCTTCATATCTGGTATTTAAATTTGTAGCTTTATATGTTTTAAAATAATATTTCGGAGAGCTTATGAGCTTTCCACTGATATAAAAAAAAATCTCTATTTTGAAGGGTGGGGGGAATGGCGATGAGATTGCCGATCACTCCATCCACCTCTACAACCCTCAGATGCTAAATTCTGCACCTCTACCTACCTGATCCAGTTCTTCCCACAATACCAATCTTCTCCTGAGGTCTGATATGCAGTCGGACACCTTTGAGCACAAGAGGGAGCCCATCACGATAGCGCATCTGAAATCGCTTGAATCGAATATCACCCTTTGATGGCCAGTCCTTTGGCGGTTCTGTCTTTCTGATCATTAATGGTGCTTCAGTTTTCAGATTCTTTTGATAAAAAGTTAAAATAATAAAAATCTCTTTCAAACTGATCAATAATAAGTAATTTTAAATATTGATTAATTTGTACAATGTTTTACAGTCAAACACTGCAGAAAATTATTTCTGAGAACTAAGTGAGAGAGGGAGAGACAAAGAGAGAAACAAAGTGAGAGAAAGAGAGATAGAGGAGGAAGAGAAAGAGAGAAAGAGAGAGAGAGACATGGTGATAATTAAAAACAACTCAACTCAACTCTTGAACTCAACTCTTTCTAATTCTTTTGAAGTTTGTCAATAAGATGATCTTCTGTATCAAAGGCTTTTTTTAAATCGAGTAATATAACACCAGTAGCATATCTATTATCCCATATTATTCAGAATATATACTTCTATATGAAGCAAGATTGGAGTGGGGAGCACAAGCCATTTTGGGGGAATATTCTTAAGGGATTTTCTAAACTACTCCATTGATCAAGAGAGCCAGTGAGAAAGAGAGCCGGACTATTGGGCTATTCCAGTTGAAATCCATATACCCCTATGGAAGACAAGACCTTAATCTCCCACACAGGGGGTGTAGATTTCAAATTGGGTTACCTGAATGGGTGACTCCATTTGAAATGTACCCCCTGTCTGGGAGATTAATGTCATGTCTTCTATACAGGGTGTATAGATTTCAACTGGAATAGCCCATAAACAACTGCAGCAAGGTACATCATGGGCAGACAGACACACACACAAACAAAGAAACAGACTGAATCATAATACTGACTAACCTTCATGTAGCCGAGGATACGTTCTACTGATGTAAACCTAGCTTCTGTTTCTGATGCCATCAAAATCAACATCTGGAACATTCCTGTCAACTGTAATATGAAATATAGAATTCAAGTTGATATTAGAATATTTAAGATGTTGCAATTTGAGAGCCACTCAAGTAGAGTCAAAATAGCTCTGTAAGTAGCACCCATGGGGGTTAATAATAATAATAATAATAAAACCATGCTTATAAAGCGCAATACACAATTAAGTCTCAAAGCGCTACATAAAAACTCTGTATACAAATAACACCAGAACAACAAGTTTAAAATGTAACCATGGTTACAGGCATGATATAGAAATGAAGCATTAAACATTTTAACATTAAACAAGTATGTTTTCACAGAGCATTTGAATTGATCAACAGTCTTAGATATTTTAATATTGTAAGGAAGATTGTTCCAGAGCTCAGCTGCAGCAGAAGAAAATGAACGTTGACCATAAGATTGAGTTGACACTGGTGGAGTTACAAGAAGAAATTGAGAAGTAGAGCGAAGATTGCGTGTAGGCTTATATTCATGAAGAAGTTCTTGTAAATAAAGAGGTGCAAGTCCATGAAGAGATTTGTAGGTAAGAAGAAGAATCTTATGCGGGAGTTGAGAGGTAGCCAGTGTAGTTCGCGGAGAATTGGAGATATATGATCACGAGATTTTGTAAGTGTTACAAGTTTGGCGGCTGAGTTCTGAATGCGTTGAAGCTTAGATATTTGTGAATCAGGAAGACCATAAAGTAAACCGTTGTTATTATCCAAACGACACGTTACGAAGGCATGAACAAGTTTTTCTGTAGAGTTAAGAGTTGTCCATTCTTTTCCTAATTTGGCTAGTAGCACCCATGGGGGTTAAGAGTTGTCCATTCTTTTCCTAAAGGGCTTGGAAATTTGAATAGGTAACTTAATCAATATAAAAAGTCCAACTTTTGAGATATTTTCTCAAAATATCAAGAGTTATCTTAAGAACCCTGAACCAATACTAGACTTGTTGGTACTCATTTTAATGCATTTTCCATGCTGATTGCAAATATGATCATGAAAATTTACAATTCTGAAATGTTTGAATTTTTAAGAAATGTTTGAAACCTGTTGTCTGCAGTTGACACCCCCATGGAGAGCGTTATATATCAAGTATTCTTACCTGAATGGTATATGATATCGCAAGACCAGCATCAGATGGAGAGATGCCGTCAATCAATACACAAGCCAAATTAACACCGAGTGACATAAGAATGATAAGTCCTTCGAGACGTACACCAGCCCAGCGAGCTGCCATACGGAACAACATGTACGGTTGAGCATTTCTATCCAGGAGGTTACGGAATCTGTGCACGGGGATTAAAAATGATATAAAGGTATTATGATAAAGAAAACAAGGCCTATTCCAGTTGAAATCCAAAATCCATATACTAGGGTCCCTTATGGAAAACATTACCATAATCTTCCACAGAGAGTGTGAATTTCATATGGGTTCCTGAATGGGTGACTCCATTTGAAAAATACACCCCATTTGTGGGAGATTAAGGGTGGTCTTAACCCTGGAATTATGGAAACTTTCAGGCCTCATAACTGCTAAATTGTTGGTCTAAAGTATATAAAATGAACACAGGTAAAAATACATTGTTTATTTGTACACTTTCTTAACTTCATGTAGAAATCCATTTTATCCATATATATATCTGCCATTAATTTACACATCATACACTTTAAAAAACTTGCAATGTTTAGTACACTAATAAAGACTCAATCTACATACTTTGTTATAAATTCATCTGTCTTTTCGTAAGCATGTATAGTAGCCAGACCCATAGCAGTAGCTGATATATGTGAAAACCATGGCGAGCGTGTGACATTCTCTATACGCTTTAGGTTGCGTATACCACGTCGGTAGTAGCGTAGCACGACTAAGAAAGCCACAAGTAGCGGTATGATTGCAAAGATGAAGTACCAGAATACTACGCAGATAATTGCTATGGAAAAACATACGATCACAAAATTCTGGAAGAATATCTCCATGTTCATTGGTAGTAAAACATCAACTGAGGAGAGAGAGAGAGAGAGAGAGAGAGAGGGGGAGAAAATATTATTTAATGTTTTGCATAAATAAATCATTGGATGTATTGGGCTATCCCAGTTGAAATCCATACATCCCTATGGAAAATATGACCTTAATATTCCACACAGGGAGTGTCAATTTCAATTGGGATTACCTGAATGGGTGACTCCATTTGAAATCTACACCCCCTGTGTGGAAGATTAAGGTCATATCTTCCATAGGGGGTGTATAAATTTTAACTGGAACATGCCATTATTATCCTACGCCATGAATCAACCTCAGGGCAATGATCTTTATAATGCGCAGCCACAGCAAGCGTAATCTTGGATAACTATCCAGTTAACCACACAGAATAAAGCAATTCTATTGGGGTAACTTTGTAACTTCGGCCGATATGCTGCGGTGCCAGACACAAAAGGCTACACAGTCATTGATCATGGTGGCCCATATCATTCCACAAACCCCATTCCAGAGATATGTGGTGTGTTACTGTTATTAGCGTAATTTTCAATGCGTACATGGGGAAGTAGTCAAAATACTGCACTCTGATTGGCCATATTGATATATTGTTGGGATTACCTAATGAATATTTATGAGGTTAAGTAGAGTCATTAACATCTTTGAATAAAACAATACCGGTACTTGTGATTATGTTACTTGGTAGTTAAATGAAATGGCCCCAGCTTCTGATTAATATAGTGGAGGTTTTTTTTTTATCAAAGACAATACATAAGTAGTAAGTTTTACAATCAGTTCATCACCATCAATTCTACTGGTATTGTAAAATAATCTTCCACAAATATACATGAGATGACATACTTTCATCTAAATCTTTGGAGAATCTGTTGAGGATACGTCCTGTTGGTGTGGTATCAAAGAAGCTCATAGGACTACGGAACACTTTGCGGAATACGGTGTCATGCATGTTGGAAGCTGCACGCAGAGTAAGCTACAAGTAGAAAGGAAGGCAAAATTACATTAACATAAAACAAATTGTGGGATAGGCTATTACGACGGGAGTTCATAACAAAAGTAAGTTTTTTAGCAGGTTCGGCGTCTAAACTTGTCCGACGGCCAACCTACTAAAAAACTTACTATTATTTTTTATGTTTTTTAATATTATGCAACAATGATTTATATTCTGGTCTAGTCAGTACTGGTGAAGGGGGTGCACTTGGTACAAATGACTATATAGTATGCGGATGTGCTGCAAACAGGGTCTCATAGGGCTATTCCATTTAAAAGCCATACTCCCCCTGTGGAAGATTTTGGAAATATCTTCCACAGGGGGAGTATGTATTTCAAATGGAATGAACACATTAGGCAGCTCCATTTGAAACTCATCCTCCCTCTGTGGAAGATTCAGGTTGAATCTTTCTCAAGAAGGTGTATAAAATTCAAATGGAACTGCCTAATATGGTCATTTAATTTGAAATTCATACTCCACCTGTGGAAGATATTTCCAAAATCTTCCACAGTGGGAGTGTGGAAATTAAATAGCCCATTTTCAGCATCTTTTCAAAATTTTCTCATTTTTTCCAGAAATCTGCCAAAAAATTTGGATAAAAAGTTCTAAAAACGTGACCGATTGGCTGAAAGTATGGACTTCTGGTATAAAGATGGGTCAAACTTTCTTGGAAATTGGTATAGAAGTGGGGTCCACATTCAGATTTCTCAATGGCACCTCCCTACCTAATCCAACTTGAGTTACCCCCCATCAAGTATTAATATTTTTTTAAAGCATACCTTCATATACACTAAAGATTTGATTCCCCCAAAGACGATAGTAGCCACAAGTGACATGCCATATACCAACATATAGAGATCCAGCTTTGGGTTGTCAATAATTCCATCTGGAGCCTGACAACAATAACATCACAGCATTGTTATTACTTATATACTTCTGGTCACTGTTCTGTCAAACCCTCATAACTCCAATAGCTGCTATGTGTTAAATATGTACAACATAATATATTGTATTGTACATATTTAACACCTAGCAGCTATTGGAGATATGAGGTTTTTACAGAACAGAGACATTCTGATATACAGATTAAGATTAAAGGAGTATTTTGTGATCCTAGCATCCTCTTTTTATGACATTTTTCAGTTGATATCCACGAAGAAAGCTTATTCCAAAAATTTCAGTTGATTCCAAATTTGTGTTTGAGAGTTATGCATGATTATGTGCATTACACTGCTTCAAAGACAATGTGTTGTAATTTCATTCTGGTATACATTTTTCACGATATCTTTGCTAAACAAATTAATCTGAAAGAAATTTTTTGTACATAAACATTATGTAGCCAGAGATTTCCAGTGATATAAAAATCTCAACTTTTTTTTAGAAAAGTGAGGGAATGATGCTGTGGATCACGAAATGCCCTTTTAAAGGCAACATTCAAATGATATTGTCGCATGTTAATGCCCTGTGTGCTGGCCATAAGCTTCAACATAAGAAGTCCTAGTTTTGAGATACTTTCTCAAAATATCAAGAGCTCTAGCTGAACCAATACTAGGCTTGTTTGCACTCATTTTAATGCATTTTTCATGTTGATCCAAATATTGTCATAAAAATATACAAATCTAAAATTTTTTAATTTTTAAAGAAATTTTGAAACTTGTTGTCTACAGTCGACACCCGCGTGGAGAGTGGAGTTAAAAACAAAAAAAAATATGCTTCAAAGCTTGAAATCCAATGCACACATACCGTTTGATTGTTTGTGGTGTTATATCCCCCGAGAACATCATTAAACCATATGCTAAGCCAGTAGTTGTTGAATGTCTGTGCACCAACCATGAGCAGAAAGACAAACATAGCCAGGAAGGCAAAGAAGAAACCTCCCATAGATTGGACATATCCGTAGTATGTTGACCAGGCTACAGAACCTTGACCCATCTCCTCAGCTTGAATCAATTGACCTGAAAAAAATTATTATAAAAGGTGCTCATTTTTGGAAGAAAGATACACGCATAAATGATGACAATACAAGAGCGTCCTGTTAACGTACATAATCGACACACCCACTCAGGTGCTGTTGTCTGGTAAGGCTTAATAATGTACATCTCCTGGTTGCCATGACTACTACAGTAGGAATTTCAATTGAATGAACACAACTGTACTCAATCCAACCGCAATCGTATATCGCGTATTTCAAACTATAATGCAAGCGCATGACCTTGGATACAATACTAACCAATCACAAGTGAGTTGGAATGGTTGGAAACTTTGGATTCACTTCTGTGTTACGCACGCACAGTCGCACATACGTAAGAATCATCACACTATGTCAAGCTGTGTTCATTCAATTTAAATTTCTACTGTAGATAAATTATGTTCTTTTGTTATGTTTGTATCATCTTGTTTTTATAAATCCATTTTTATGCAACTTTTGTTTATTTGATCTTGTTTTTAGTCAATTTCATTGCAAAATTACTGCTTAACATTTTTGCTATGGGCCAAATTCTCAGTACATATTAGTATATAACTGGTCATTCACCTTCATCTTCGACTTCTTCTTCAAACTCCATATCACCTGCGGCACTCAGAACACTAGCTGCACGTGACCGGGTACTAAGAGTACTCAGAGCACGATCCAATCTGCCATGAATATCATCTTCTTCCTCCTCTTCCTCTTCCTCATGAGTGGAGTGGAAAGTACGAATCAGATTGGCATAGATATTATCTAGACCCATAAGCTCATCATGTGTTCCCCTTTCCACCTGACGACCGTCGACCATGGTAACCACTACGTCACAATCTTTCAGGTACTATTTGATAAAGCATACATTGGTTAATTGATGATGCTCAAGAAACAAAATGGAGCAGCGTGGCACACTGGTTAAGGTCTTCGCCTTTGGTGCGAGAGGTCCCGGGTTCAATTCCCTGCAGGACCAAAAAAAATTGTATCCGCTCTCCCCGTGGCTCATATATTAAGGCGGAGCAGATGATTCATGATAAAAGACCTCATTACAGTCGGTTCTAATCAGGGTTATAAGCCTGATTGTTGGCTACACTTGACTGTCCTGTAAAAATTGCCCCGA